>NC_056748.1:156558109-156565609 GCF_019279795.1 Protopterus annectens | reverse complement strand
GTGGGACATCAGTGTGCCTGACTATAGAGTCACCTATGACTAGTGTGTTGGGTATGTTGTTTTGCCTTATTGGCTGTGGTTGAGTGGCACACTGAGTCTGTGGGCTTTGTGTCATTTGGGTTGTATTGGGGATGGAGGTTGCTTGCGTTTCTGCTTTGGAGGTCTCTGTTGCTTAAGCAGATTATTTTTGAGAGCCTCCAGGAATGTTTTTGAGTTTCTGTGTGTGGATTTTGGTGGTGTAGATGTAGTGAGACTATGTGATGAGTGTGGTGTGGTGCAAATGTTTACCTTCTCCTCATGACTGTCAGGTTCAGTCTTGGTTGGTGAGAGCTTTACCTCCAGTTTGGCTAGATAAGTGCATCTCTCACAGGTTGTAGTGATGGGTGGTAGGAGGATAGGGTTGTCTGTGTACATGAGGCAATTTCTACATTGCGTCAAGATGCCCAGATTCCTCAGATAGACAGGAGAGAATGCTGGGAGCTGACCCTTGGACTTGCCTGAATAAAAAACTATTTTCCTCTAGATAAGTGAGGAAAGTAAGTACAAGAGCTGTTTTTCTCAACGCCAGTGAGAAAAGTAAGTACAAAAACTGTTTTCATTTAGGTAATGAGGAAGATTGAGTGCTATAGTACTTAGTAGCTTATTTAGTGCTTACAAGTTTTGAACAAGTGCTGAGTATGAATAAGCAAATTTAACTGCTAAATTGTGTGTGTGTGTGTGTGTGTGTGTGTGTGTGTGTGTGTGTGTGTGTGTGTGTGTGTGTGTGTGTGTGTGTGTGTGTGTGTGTGTGTATATATATATATATATATATATATATATATATATATATATATATATATGTGTGTGTCTGTTGCCAGTACATTCTCACTGGGGATAGTTTCTGCTTCAAGCACCTTAACTACCATGTCAAATTCATGCATCATTTTGACTGTAACTCATTAAATGTTGTATATGCTGCAGTATGTGCATCTTGCCCGAGTTTCTACATAGGTAAAACTGGTAGAAAACTCTCGGACCGCATTAAAAAACATTGCGGAGCAATCAGAGCTAATGACAACCACAATGCCCTTGCAAGACATTCCATTTCTTGTATGTCTTTCACAAAATTTAATTTTTTTGTTTTAGAGCAGGTAAACCTTTTCTTCGGTGACTATGCCACTTTACTTGAGTTAAAGGAACTCAGATGGCAACTGCTGTTGGGGGCCGATTCCACTCCTGGCCTGAATGACTTCTTAAACCTCAAATGTGCCTTAAAATGGCAAATATAGCAAGCTATTTAAACTCCATTTCACCTGCAATAAAGTGGCGGCAGTTTTCAGCTAAGCAGCTTCATGACTGATGGTCCGAACTTTACAAAATAATACTACTCTACCGTCCGCTTCTACTGTCTCACAAGTTACCTTTTCTGCAGGTTCAAATGCTTCTCATTTGTACAGAGTAATAAAGTGGACTTAAGGAGGGGACATTACTATGACTCCAGATTTAAGTCAATGTATTTCAGAATAGTAACAGTTTACTGTAGTTTTATGTTATCTAAGTCAATTATTATAAGAATTGTAGCAGTTTATTTTAACGTGCACATGGTTTCTTGTTTCCCGTTGGTCTGTCAACAGTTTAAATTTAGGATTTCAATTTTAAACCAAATGGCTGCAGTTTTTAAGCAGCTACATGTCTGAATGTGCGCACTTTACAAAATACTACACTTTCGTACAGAAGGACAATGTAGACTGAAAGTGCGGGCATTAGCATGACCCACAGTTATGACTCTAGAATTGAGGTTGATTCACAGAGAAGGGCAGCATTTTATTTTATTTTACAGTGAACCTTTGCAGACTACTACATGCTGATAGCATTGCACCACTTTAGATGTTCATCGTGCATACAGCTGCAGTCATAACAGATGGGTTATCCTGCCATCAGGCGGGTCCTCGGTCGGCCGAATTCCAAAGTCTAGGTCCGGCGTTGGTTGTTGTCGCTTCTTCCCTGACGTCAGTGCGGCAGGGGTATAAAAGAGCCAGCCGACGCCATCTTCTTCAGTCTTTCTTGCCGCGCGGTGCCCGAAGCAGAAGCAGTTCACAAGTGCCGGTCGGCCAGCTCCTGAGATTTACGAAAATATTTCAGCCGAAGCCTTCTTGAAAGTTAAGTACCCCGTTGGGGAAACTTTTCTTGCCTCACACCGATGTCAGACAAAGTTAATAATTGCATTTCATGTGGGAAGCAAATACCGCATAAGGATTTCCACTCTTTCTGTATTCCTTGCTTAGGCCCAGAACACGACGTCTCGGCCTGCCGTTTTTGTGCTAGATTCAACAAACGCACTATTAAGCGTCGGGCGGAGTTCGCCCATCACTATTTTGGTAAAAAATTTAATTACATTATGTCGTCGGATACTCCGACTCCAGTTTTGGGTAAAAGACGCAAAGATAAGGACCGACATACGAGGTCCGCGACTTCTACTGACACCACGCTAAGGCCGACTACCAGTTTTCCGGTTTCAGCGAGGTGCCTGCGCAGCCCCTGACTACCGATGACACTTCATTACCGGTGTCTTCTGTGCCTGAGGTCGCAGGCTCCTCAGCCCCCACTCCGACTACAAATACCGACGCCGCTTTTGGCGGGGAAACCCAGAGTTTAGACAGGCCTGCCATTTCTCAAGGTGTCTTCAGGCCTTCCTCCTTCTCCATTAAGGCTTTCACAAAATCTAAAGCAGCCATGAAAACTAAAAAACAAGGACCACAGATCCCCTCTCAAGGCCCTATGCCTAAAAAACAGATGCTCAAAATGGCTGAGGATTTGATTAATCTTATCAGGGGTTCTCAACCCCCCTCGGACAAAAGGCCCAGATTAGAGGAAGACTACCCTTCCTCAGATCAAGCCTCTATTACCTCTGAACATTCTGAGGACCAGGAATATACATATTCTCCTTTTGAAGACTCTGATGCAGAGGAGTCTATTCCCTCGGTCTCCCCCCCTGAGGATTACTCTTTTGGGGAAACCCTACATACTTTGAGGGAACACTTTCACTGGGAAGGCCAAGTCTACTCAGATTCCAAGAAAAGGCTCAGGGATTTTCTCTTGCTCCCCCAGCATAGGCCTCTGGCTATCCCTCCTGTTTTAGATATATTGGATGATGTGTACACAGAAGCCAGCCTTAATCCTGTTTCTTTGCCTCCAGCTCCTGTTAAACCAGACTGGTATTACCGGGTTCCTGATTCTCACCAGTTCCTATACAAAAGCCATACTGCTGACCCAGAAACTATTTCACAGGGTCCCAAGGGAATTAAGGCCTCTACTGCTAAAAACCCATTACCTTCAGAGAGAGATTCCAGATCTTTAGAAAGGTGGGGGAAAAAGGTGTACACCTCGGCCACTTTAATCATGAGGGCATTAAACTGTCAGTTCCATATGTTAAAGTATCAACAGTTTTTATTATCTGAGTTGAAAAGCAAAATGACACAACCTGAGCAGCCAGATTTAAAAGAGTTGCAGGATTTGTTGCATAGTGTAGAGCAAGTGGGTAAACATACCTTGCAATCTGGTTTTGATGCTTTAGAGGCCTCATGTAGAGCTGCTGTTACAGGGTCTGTCATACGTAGACATGCTTGGCTCAAAGAACAAGCCTTACCAGATCATGTCAAAGCTAAATTACTGGATGCACCTCTTCAAAAAGATGTATTGTTTGGTGTTAAAGTTGAGGAGGTACTAAAGAAAATGGAAGAAAAGGCAAGATCAATGCAAACAGTGAAAGATTTCCTGCAGGTACAACCTCCACGTTTCAGCAGAAACTGGCCTTCAAAAAATTGGTCCTTTCCAGCCACGGACAGACCTCAAAGAGGCAGATACAGGCGCCCGAGAGGTAGAGGGCAATCTCAAGGATCATTCAGAGGCAGGCAATGGCAAGCACCAACCCCAAGAGGTGGAGAAGATAGATCACAGTCATTCAGAAAGCAGACACAATGACTTTCCTCTTTACCTGCCAAGCAAAGCTTTAATGGCAGCACCTTTAGGTGGAAAACTGGCATTATTCTCAAAAAATTGGCATATTGTCACAAAAGACAAATGGATCCTGGACATTATAGACAGAGGCTACAGATTCCACTTTCACACCCTTTCAAAAATGAGAGGCATGCCAAACCTGCCACAAAATCAAAGGGCAGAAGCACAAAAACAAATTTCAGCTCTCATGGACATGAAAGCTATTCAAGAGGTGCCTGCAAAAGAACAAGGTCAGGGGTTTTATTCCAGACTATTCCTGGTACCAAGGAAGGACAAAGATTGGAGACCTATTTTAGATCTATCCATCCTAAACACATATTTACAGGTACCAAAATTCAAGATGCTCACATTACAGCAGCTTCTTCCCATGCTGGGCAAGGAGTCTTGGCTGGTAACATTAGACCTCAAGGAGGCATACCTGCATGTCCCTATCAGACAAGATTGCAGAAGATACCTCAGATTTCTTGCAGGTTCAATCCATTATCAATTCTCTGCATTGCCCTTTGTCTTATCTACTGCCCAGAGTGTTTACAAAATGCCTGGCATCAGTAATCGCCTTCTGCAGACTACAAGGGATACAAATCTACCCATATCTGGACGACTGCCTGATCCAAGCGGACAGCAAGGACATACTTCTGAAACACCTGGCATTTGTAATAAAACTGTTGAACTTCCTGGGATACACAGTCAACAAAAAGAAATCAAAACTAATACCTTCTCAAACAATAATTTTCCTGGGTGCCAGCTTGAATACAAACACCCAGATGGCCTACCTCACGCCAGACAAACAAGGGCAACTATCTCAATACTTCAGAAAATTACAACTTCACCAGGCTAACTGCAAGGAAAGTCCTGCAGGCTCTGGGATTCATGGCATCTTGCATCCTGCTAATCCCATGTGCAAAGCTGCATATGAGGAAACTTCAATGGTACCTAAAAATCTTATGGTCTCAACACAGCCACAGTTTGGAAACAATTATACCACTCATTCCATGTCTTCAAAAGGAATTTCTGTGGTGGGCTCAAGCATGCCAAAGAAACAAGGTCTCCCTTTCTGCATACCCCAAGCAAATCAAATCATCACAACAGATGCCTTGGACTATGCCTGGGGAGCAGAAAGATCAGTGCATTCAGGGAAAATGGTCCCAAAAAGAGAAGCACCTACACATCAACCAAAAGGAAATGCTAGCAGTGCAAAATGCTATTATGGCCTTCAAAGACCTACTGCATCCAAGCCAGCTATTGATAAGGACAGACAACACCACAGTGATGTGGTACATAAACAAACAGGGGGGAACCCATTCATACCCCCTGTGCAGACTAGCCATGACCCTTTGGAACACGGCTCTGGAATTGCAAATCCAACTTCAGGCACAATTCCTGCCAGGGAAGGAAAACACACTGGCAGACAGCCTAAGCAGAAATATGACAGATCCACACTAATGGAAGTTGCATCCTCAAGTTTTCGCAAAAATAACTCAGGCATGGGGACAGCCAGACATAGATCTCTTTGCTACCCACAGAAATTACCAACTGAAAAAATTTTGCTCAAGGACCTATCATCCGCAGGCCTGGAAAATGGACGCACTTTCCTTCAATTGGACAACATTGACAGTCTATGCCTTTCTGCCTCTCCCTCTGCTGCCCAAAGTTCTACTAAAAGCCAGAGCAGAGAGGCCGAAAATGATTCTCATTGCTCCAGACTGGCCAAGACAACACTGGTATCCACTCCTGAAGAGCCTGATGCATTCCCCACCATGGATCCTACCTCTAGTGCCTCTTCTGTTGTCCCAGCACAACTTCAAAACTATTCACAACCAGCTCAAAATCCTAAATCTAGCTGCTTGGAGAATCCCTTGATTTCACAACAGACCCTCCTCTCCAAGGAGGTGCAGGATGTCATCTTGGAGGCCAGAAGACCTTCTACTAGAAAGGCCTACTACGCCAAATGGAAGCGGTTTTGTGCCTGGAATCAGAAAAAGGCCCAGAATCAAGGGAGCCCGCAGGATTTTTTGCAGGGGGGTGCAAACCCAGAGCTCTGCCCATGCAGCCCCACCCCCTCCACCCATGCAGACCCCCCCCCCTGCCCACGCAGCCATTCCAGTGTCCCATTACTTGGCTATTTCTTCCCATTTGTCATAGACATTGTTCAAATCTCTCAGTGTGCATGCTGTTTTATGCTTTACTTCTACAATGATTACAGATATTTAGATTTAATTTGCAATTTTATTTTAAATTTTATAGCACAAACACTGATAGACATTTACTAAACATAAACAAAGCAATAGTCTTACAATGAAAACAGACAACATTAAAACTTCTCTATCTTTGAATCTCACATTCACTAAAACAGCATTGAAACCCACATTCAAATAATATGCAATTAGCAATAGCAGGTGGCAGAAGTAAAAAAAATATTTTGACACCAAAAAACACTTTTTTGCTAAACCATTACTATGAAAATTCTTCTGCCACATGAAGGCGTAGAATAACTTATTCCATCTATAAGATATTTGCAAGACCATTCTTCTTTTCTAAATGTTAAAGCAAGACAAAGTCAAGTATTCTTTCCGTGAGATATTAGCAATAGTGTTCTCATTTTCCAAATTTCAAAGTAAAACTCAGTAAAGATAATACGTTATATTTTCACACATGTACTGCTGAAATTATATCTGTGGGCATTGTTGCATAAAATATTAAAGAAGTATATTTTTTGCATTTTGTAACTCACTCTGGCATTTCACAAAAAATACAAAATAAAAAGATCACTAACTATCAACCTACACTGCTGCATATCTTTATTTTGATTCAATACATCACAAGAACCACCATCATCTTTGAAACTGTGGTAAATTCCCTGAAAACCAGAAGATGTAGCTCTATATGTTTGAGCTGTATGTCACTGTGAATGAAACTGCTGAGAAGCCAGATGTCCACTCTGCACTGTTCCTTTATGTCACAAGTGTGGAAGCTTTGAAGGATTTAGTATTTTTAGCCTCAAGCAAGAGAAAAAAGACAAGTTAGTAGTATTGTGAGAAAGATTCTAAGTGTTTTGTGAGACAAAGAAAAATCTCCCAGAGAAACCAGAGTCAATAGATGCTTGTGACTGAGCTTAAACACTTGGCAAAAGACTAAGGGTTTGGAGACTTGCATAATTCTTTGGTAAAAAAGTTAGCTGCATGTGGTATCAAAAGTTGTAAGTCAGAAGCAGATTGTTAGGAGAATCAAGCCTGCCGCTTGATAAAGCATAGAGAAAGTGAACTTTCACATTTACTGCTTAAAGATGCAGCTGATGAGGTAACGGTACAAAAAAAGGCTGTGAGTGAATGTAATGTAATGATAAAGTAAAGCAACAAGTATGTAAAATAGGAAAGAGAAGTAACAAAGATGAATGCAGGTATCTCAGCTGTCACCCGGAAATAAATGGGCAGTCGTAGTAGAGCTGCATGTACTAGATGTGGTTACAGGCATGAGAAAGCACATTGTGGAGCATTTCGTTGAATC
>NC_056748.1:156503109-156553109 GCF_019279795.1 Protopterus annectens | reverse complement strand
GTTTGTTCTGAAGTTCATGTAAAATGCAGCCTGGGATGTTGTCCGGTCCCATGGATGCTGTGTTTTTGGCTTTAGAGAGTGCAGCTTTTACCTGCATAGCTGTGATTACAGGGACTCTGCATTCTTCCTGTATAGATATGGGCCCTTTAGGGGGTGAGAGGGGGTAAAGTTAGCACTGAACCTATCTGCCAGGATGTTGGCAATATCAGTTGGTTTTGTAATTTTCTTGCCTTTGTGCTGTAAGTCAGAGCAGATCTGGGTGTTGTCATTGAGATTCTTGACATAGCTATAGAATGCTTTGTGGTTGCCCTTAGAATCAGTTTCGACTTTGTTTTCGTTGCTAGCTTTGGAGGATCTTATAAGGGATCTCAGCTTCTTACTGAGGCTAACCAGGGATCTCCTCAACTCATGGGATTTTACTCTCTTTGGCAACAGTTTCTTCCTTCTGTTGTACAGTTTGTTTATGGCAGGGGACCACCAGATTGGCTTCCTTTTTTTGGAGGATAGTGTCTTGGTTCTATTTGGGATAGCATGATCCATGCAGTCATGTAAGTGCTTATAGAGTGCATTTGTGTAGGATTCAGCAGTTGTAACTGTGTTGTCCATCTGCATGGGTGTCATGAAGTTCACCACTTCTGTCTTAAGAAGCATGAAGTTGACTTTGTGAAAATTTTTACTTTGGTTTCCTTAATGGGGGGTGGGGGTGGGATGTGGATATCATGGGTGATTAGCTTATGGTTGGATCGGACCAACAAGGAGTTGACTTCAGGTGTGGAACACCGGTCACTCATGTTGTAATGACTAGGTCTAGGATATTGTTGCCCCTGGTGGAGGTGTGGATAAGTTGATCCAGGGTATGGAGTTTATGAATTTCAGAAAGTGTTGAGCTAAGGAGTTAGTACATGAGTAGTTTTCCCAGTTAATGGTGGGGTAGCATCGCCCATTATTAGGGTGTTTGTTTGAACCCCAATATTTTCCAGTACATCAAGAAAAGAGGAGTGGGAATCCTGGGGCATGGTGGGGGATCTGTAGCAAGCTACAATTTGGATTGCAGTTTTGTCAAGAGTTAGTTGCACTTGGATAACCTCGGATGCATTATGCTGAGCAACTAGCCTGGAGATGTGGATATCCTTAATGAATATGGACACACCTCCGCCTTTGGTGTTTCGGTCCAGGTTACGTGGCCGAAACATGTGGTATGAGTTATAGCCTGGTAGTGCAGGGGTGCTGTCTGGAGCCTTGAACCAGGTCTCAGTCACTGCACAGATACTGATGCTCTCCATTTTAAGGAGTGCCTTGAGTGAGTGCATTTTGAGATTTTAGACTTCTAGCATTGAGTAGTATTACCCTCAGTTTTTGCTTGCCTATTCCTGTTATGGTGACAAATTTATTTGAACTTTGCCTAAAAAAGGCACTATAGGGTCAGCAAGAGCCTTAGCCAGTATCTGGAATCCCAGGGGCGACAGGTGCAGGCCATCTGTAGCAAAGGATCATGGTCTCTCGACCATGTCATCCCAAGCAGTCCTAGATCCATACATATATATATATATATATATATATATATATATATATATATATATATATATATATATATATATATATATATATATATATATATATATGTATATATATATATATAGGTTCATAGGTTCATAGGTTCATACTAGGCTATCTGCCCGAGGGCATTTACAAGCCTAGCCCATAGTTTTGTGGCTTACGCCACCCCTTTAGTATGGGGAACTATACCCATTATTTTGCTGTGCCTCTGTCGAGCAGTGACACTGAGGTAATCCCTGGGGTATATGTGTGTGTGTGTGTGTGTATGTATATGGATTCACTTTAGAAGCTCGAAATGCTGAAATATCGAATTTCAGTATTTCGAGCCCATAAATTGGAAACCTGAAAAGAATGAAAACTCAGAAGTGCGAAATTCAAAATCTTGCATACCGGAGATTTTGAATTTGCGCTTCTGGTGTTTCGCTGTGGTTATGGATTCAGGTAAGTGTTTATGTGTTAAGGGTTTTGGGTAGGGTCAGTGGTGTGTGTTGGTGTGTTTTGATACTGTGATGTGTGTGTGCGAGGAGAATGTAGCTTGTGTGGTGGTGTTTTGTGTGTTTTTGTATGTAGTGCGACCTCAGAGTTAGAATATTTAAGTAGGGGGATGTGGGTGGTGCAGCCCCCCCATGGGGGGAGCATGTGGGGTTGCCCCTCTACTTTTATGTTGGACAGAGCTTGTGTTTGTGTGTGGGGAGGAAGGTGCATGTTTGTGTACCCCAGAAGCGGTAATTCAAAATCTCCGGTATGCGAGATTTTGAATTTCGCGCTTCTGAGTTTTCGTTCTTTTCAGGTTTCCACTTTATAGCCTTGACATACTGAATTTCCATGGACTCCATTGAACACGGGCTCCTTGTGGCCCAGTGGACCATCCTCGCAAACAAACTGCAAATAAATAAATAAATTTCTTATTGTAAAGTACTTTGCTTTAGGCAGTTGTTTACTGTTTCCAATGACCTCTGTAAACTTTTGGCCAGGTTGCCATACCATCCTGATCAAATTGCATGTGTGTGAGTTGGAATATAGCTTTTCTTTTCAGTCCCCATAATTTTTCTGTTATGATGAGTTTTTGTTTTGACTAGGTTCTTATGAATTTCCTCTACCCGAGTGTCATACCTATCTGTGTTGGGTTCACCAGACAATTGTGAGACAGTGGCATTGCACAGTTATGAATCCAGACTTGTTAAAACAGTCTTTCTTCCACCAGCGCTTGTTACTGTAATATTGTTTGCTTGGTATTCACATTACATTTATGTAGTGGATATTCTGTCTGGATGTGTTTGTTTGGGGTTCTGAATAATTACTAATGTGCCTTTCTTGTTAGCAAAGGTGATATTTCATGGCCTGTTGTGGGTTAGCGTGCAGAAAACAGAACACTGTCTGAGGATATTACATTAACAATGGGTGGTCCTCCAGTTGACATGTGGTAGAATTGTCCGCAGTAGTGCTGGTCAAAATTCTCTTCCTATAAACAGACATCTCATGTTCACAAATGCTCTGCATCTCACTGAGACCGCAAAAGATTATATATTACTGTACTTTGTAATATCCACCCTTCCCTAAAAGTTTGGGGCATTGAACAGCAATGTTTCTCCCTCCCTAGGATGGACACTCCCATCGTACCTCACACTATCTCTACCAGACACCAGAGCAATTAATTCAGCAGTTTAGACCTTAAATGTATCAAAGTTGTCCAGTTAAATATCACCTATTTTGATGGCAAGCTCTCTCCCTTAAAAGTATTCATAAGTTCATAGGTTGGTACTAGGCTATCAGCCCTAGGGCCTGTACAAGCCTAGCCATAACAATTCCCTGGCTATTTCTTCCCACAATATTTACTTCCCTGGACCCCTGTCTAGCAGGGTGACTGACGTCATCCCCGGAGTGAATTTCCTATCTCAAATCCAATCGTCAAGGTTCCTTTTGAGGAGGGCCAAAGAGGCGCTCTGTTTGACATGTATGGGCAGTCTATTTCAGAGTCTGGGGAGTCTCTGGGCCAGGAACCTATCCCTCCAGCATGTTTTGTTCATTGTAATGGCAAGGTTTAGATCCCTGGAGCGTGTGGGTCTGAGGAATTGGGATTTCTTTAAGTGTAGCATGTCCAGTAGCTCTGGTTTTGACATGGACTTGTATATTAAGCAGAGATCGCCTCTGAGTAGATGATATGCAATAGAGTATAGCTGGAGTTTTTTTAGACGGTCAGCATAAGGCATCTGCTTTAGGCCTGAGATTCTTTTAGTGTGGCATTTCTGCGGCCTTTCCAGTTGTTGCAGATGTTTTGAGAGGTACATACCAAATGGGGTGTTGTATTCTATAATGGGTCTAATGAGGGACAATGACCCCCTTCTTACTGGATGAAAAACCCCTAGTGATGAGGTGTGCCACATAGAAACATTTCCTGACTGTTGTGGTGATGTGGTTATCGAAGGTGAGACCACTGCCCACCTGTGTCCCTAAGTCTCTTGTCACACTTTCAGTGTTTAGTGTACTGCCACCTATGTGGTAATTCACGGGTGCATGTTTTTTCCCAAAAGGGATAACTGTACATTTCTTGGCATTGAGCTTGAGCCCATGGCTCTGGTACCAAGCATCTGTTTCTGTAAGGCCCTTTTGTAGAATATCCACATCATTTCAGGTTTCAATAATGGCTCCCAGTTTGCAGTCATCTGCAAACTTTGTTAGCCAGAGTCCCTTAGTGTTGGCCTATACTTCAGAGAAGTAGATGCCAAACAAGAGCAGTCCCAGGACTGAACCTTGAGGTACTCCACTTGTCACTTGTCTAGAGCTGGATTTGGAGTCTGCTACTTTTACAGTGTGTGTTCTGTCAGTAAGCCAGTTGGCAACCCATCCAGTGATGTAGGGATTAATGCCCAGCTTAGTAAGTTTATCTATGGTTCCAGAGTGGGAGATGGTGTTGAAGGCCTTGTTGAGGTCCAGCTAGGCTGTGTGGACCACCTAGCCATTGTCCACAGCTCTGGAGACTGATTCGAAGAAGTCAATCAGGTTCAGGAGACAAGATCAGCCCTTCATGAACCCAAACTGGGTGGGGTCCAGTGTTTACAGGTTGCAAATGTCTTTGTTTATAAGTTCCATGGTAATACATTCCATGGCCTTGCAGATCAGGCTCATCAGACTGATGGGGCAGTAATTCCCCAGATCGAAGATGGATCCCCCCTTGTGGAGTGGGATAACTGTAGCTGTGCGCCACTCAGTGGACACAATTCCTAAGGTGAGGCTATGATTAAACATGACACTTAGGTGAGGTGCCAGTTCATTTTGTAGTTCATGTAGTACACAGCCTGGGATGTCATCTGGTCCCATGGATACTGTATTCTTAGCTTTGGAGAGTGTGTTTTTTACCTGGGTGGCTGTTATTACAAGAAATTGGCAATCTTTTGGTATTGAGATATGCCCTTTAGGGGGTGAGAGGGGGTGAAGTTGGCACTGAATCGATCTGCCAGGATATTAGCAATATCCTTGGGATCAGTATATTTTATGTCATTCTGTTGTAGCTCAGAGCAGATCTGAGAATTGCCGTTTAGATTCTTGACATAGCTATATAATGCCTTGTGGTTGTCTTTGGAATCTTTGGCAATTTTAGTTTTGTAACTAGCTTTGGAGGATTTTATGAAGGATCTCAGCTTCTTACTGAGGCTGGTAAGGGAGTTTTTTGCATCTTGGGATTTTCCTCTTTTCTGCAACAGTTTCTTCTTTTTGTTGTAAAGTTTGTTTATGGCAGGGAACCAACAGATTGGCTTCCTTTTTTTGGAGGAGAGTATCTTGGTTCTGTTTACGATGGCACGATTCATGCATGAGTGGATGTGCTCGTACAGTGCCTTAGTATAGGTTTCAGCAGTCAAACTTTCAGTTCCCGTCTGCGTGGGTGTCATGACGTTTGTCACTTCTGACTTGAGTAGCATGAAGTTGGCTTTGGAGAAGTTTTTTACAGAGGTTTCCTTACTGGAGGTGGGGGAGGGATGTGGATGTCAAGGGTGATTAGCTTATGGGCAGACGTGACCAATGAGGGGGTGACCATAGGTGTGGAGCATCGATTTCCCATGTTGGTAATGACCAGGTCTAGGATATTGGAGCCCCTGATGTGACTATGGATTAGTTGATCCATGGCATTGGAATTTATGAATTCCAAGAACTGTTGGGCAAAGGTGTTGGTACACGATTAGTTTTCCCAGTTAATGGCAAGGTGGTTGAAATCACCCAGTATTAGGGTGTTTGGTTGTATCAATATTTTCCAGTATGTTTAGAAAGGTGTACTGAGAATCTTGGGGCATGGTGGGGCGGGGGGGTGGGGGGGTGGGGGATCTGTAGCCAGCTATAATTTTGATTGCAGTCTTACCTAGTGTTAGTTGCATCTGGAGAATTTCAGACACATTGAGTTGGGCAACTAGCCTGGTGGTGTGAATATCCTTGGTGAATATGGACACTCCTCCACCTTTAGTGTTTCGGTCCTGGTTTGGTGGCCGAAAAGTGTGGTAAGAGTTGTAGCCTGGTATTGCAGGGGTGCTCTCTGGAGCCTTGAACCAGGTCTCAGTTACTGCACAGGTATCTATGTTCTCCATTTTTAGGAGTGCCTCGAGAGAGTGCATTTTGAGGTTTAGACTTCTAGCATTGAGGAGCATTACCTTCAGATTTTGTATGCTTGTATCTGTTACGGTGCTGGTTTTGTCCTTTGAAATTTGCCTAAAAAAGGCACTAAGGTGTGGCAAGAGCCTTAGCCAGTAACCTGAATCCCAGGGGTGACAGGTGCAGACCATCTCTGGCAAAGCATCATGGTCTGTCGATCATATTGTCCAAGGCAGACAGATACTGGATCCCCTTTGAATGACACCAGACACTGAGCCAATTGATGAAGTTAATCATTTTGTCCTTATACTGTGGTATCATTCTGGGCGAAGGCAGGATGCTACTCAGGGCTAGGGTCATACCTGCCTGGGCCACATCATCCAAGAGCTCTTCCATGTCTCTTTTCATGTAGTCCAGGGAGTTACGTCTCAAGTCATTCACTCCAACATGGACAATGACAGAGTCATATTTGTACTTGTTGTGGAGTGACTTGAGTGCATGCTTTATGTGGCAGATCCTGGCACGTGACAGACAGCTGACTGTAATTTTCTCCTTGTTCAGCCTGGTGAGTGGGACAGTGTGCCTGACTATAGAGTCACCTGTGACTAAAGTGATGGGTATGTTGTCTTGCCTTAGGTGCTGTTGTTGGGTGGCACAATGATGTTGTGAGCTGTGTGACACTTTGGCTGTGATTGGTGTTTGTTTGCATTTCAGCTTCAAAGATCCTTGTTGCTTGGGCAGGTTACTGTTAAGGGCCTCCACATATGAGGGTTTAGAGTTGCTATGTGTGGGTGTTGGTGGTGTGGGTTGAGAAGGGCTATGTGTTGCTTGAGGTGCAGTGCAGGTGTTAACCTTCTCCTCTCTTGGGAGGAGAGAGCTTTGCTTCAAGTTTGGCTATGTAAGTGCATCTCTCACAGGTTGTAGTGTTGGGTGGTAGGAGGAGAGGGTTGTCTGTGTACATGAGGCCATTGCTGCATTGCCCCAGTATGCCCAGATTCACTACGTGGACAGGAAAAATCACCGGAAGCTGACCCTTGGACGTGCCTGCTTTGGTTCTTTTTTTTGTAAATTATAACAGCTGTTTGCTTTTACCTTAGCAAGGTACTTTGCAATTATAGGCTGTTTAGTGCCTGTGATTAATTTCTCCTTATTAACAAGGAGAGTTGAGTGCTTGTATCAGTTTAAGGCTTCCTAGTGCTTTCCAGCAAGTTTTAGAGCAAGTGCTAGTCACACGGATGCTTAAAGGTAAGATGAAAAAAATGGTTTATCCTAAACACTGCAGTGTGTACTAGAGGAGTTAGATGTGAAAGTAGGTAGCTTAAGTTTTACCTGTCTAAAAAGTTAAGTTTTAGTGGAGAGTCACTATTATTAAAACAGCAAGATAGATTGAAAGGGGGTGATCACTATTTTGGTACTATGGAATACAGTAGGATGACCTATAAATTTAAATAGTTGAAGGGGAGTGATTTCACAAAATGATAATTTTGCACTTACACAAGCCAGTAAAAGCAGAGAGGAAATGAGATATATGGTCAAATTAACATAAGAGGCAGGCAACTAGAAAAATAGTGGTGTTTAAGAACGCAACAGTAACTGGGTGGAAGGGTGGGGAAAATATTCTGCCTGACTCACAAGAGACAGAGCTGTGGTCTATTTTCAAGTTTTAATATACAGTTAAACGCAGAATACAAGTAAAATACAAGGTAAAGAAAACAAATCACAGTATTCAAAATAGAAAAAGGCAATAAAGTAATACAAAATACAACAAATAAAAAGCAAACTAACCTTTCCATCACAGCAAAATGTAGCAGAGTCTGGGTGAGCCTTTCTAGTATATTAATTATAGTTTTTCTAATGCAAGGTAGTGTGAGATGAATGTCTGATATAAATGCCATAAAATTGGGTACAGAGGCTTACAGAAAAAACAGGACCAGATCCATTTTTTCCAGATGCTTCATTTTGTATGCTTTTTGTCTCCATTCTGACAGACTTTGCCCATTCGTTCTCATATACTACATATCCCCATTTAGCCAGAGGAGCTGTCATTCAGGCAGCTGTAACTGTGTTGATGATTTATTTTTGGTGGGCACTAACTACTCAACTTGATGGAGAAGCAAATGACTCCCATCATCCTTGGGGCATTATACTCTCCCTGATGTTAAGGGGATGAGAATTACTGCCAAAGCAGCTTGGTGGCTATCTGCCCACCCCTTTTAAGCAATCACTTTGCAATATTAACTCTTCAAGGGTTTATGGCTTTGCACAGCCATGGTGCACCCTTCATAGGATGCTCATTTCCATCTTCGCCACACTAGATCCAGCAGACCTTAGAGCTGCTTAAATGAAAATGGATCATGTAGGTCATACTCTGGGCTTTATCCCCGTGTGCCAACAGAGCTGGTGAGAGCCAGTCAAAGTTAATTTAACTTGCAGTGGTACCTTTTTTTTTCTGAAGGTACACATTTAATTTCCATAGTATGTTGGTTAGTTTTTTTACATTGTTACATTACTTATGCTCTGTGTTCCATAACTCCATAGTATGTTGGTTAGTTTTGTTACATTGTTACATTACTTATGCTCTGTGTTCCATAACTCCATAGTATGTTGGTTAGTTTTTTTACATTGTTACATTACTCATGCTCTGTGTCCATAACTCCGTAGTATGTTGGTTAATTTTGTTACATTGTTACATTACTTATGCTCTGTGTTCCATAACTCCATAGTATGTTGGTTAGTTTTGTTACATTGTTACATTACTTATGCTCTGTGTTCATAACTCCATAGTATGTTGGTTAGTTTTGTTACATTGTTACATTACTTATGCTCTGTGTTCCATAACTCCATAGTATGTTGGTTAGTTTTGTTACATTGTTACATTACTTATGCTCTGTGTTCCATAACTCCATAGTATGTTGGTTAGTTTTGTTACATTGTTACATTACTTATGCTCTGTGTTCCATAACTCCATAGTATGTTGGTTAGTTTTGTTACATTGTTACATTACTTATGCTCTGTGTTCCATAACTCCATAGTATGTTGGTTAGTTTTGTTACATTGTTACATTACTTATGCTCTGTGTTCCATAACTCCATAGTATGTTGGTTAGTTTTGTTACATTGTTACATTACTTATGCTCTGTGTTCCATAACTCCATAGTATGTTGGTTAGTTTTGTTACATTGTTACATTACTTATGCTCTGTGTTCATAACTCCATAGTATGTTGGTTAGTTTTGTTACATTGTTACATTACTTATGCTCTGTGTTCCATAACTCCATAGTATGTTGGTTAGTTTTTTTACATTGTTACATTACTTATGCTCTGTGTCCATAACTCCATAGTATGTTGGTTAATTTTGTTACATTGTTACATTACTTATGCTCTGTGTTCATAACTCCATAGTATGTTGGTTAATTTTGTTACATTGTTACATTACTTATGCTCTGTGTTCATAACTCCATAGTATGTTGGTTAGTTTTGTTACATTGTTACATTACTTATGCTCTGTGTTCATAACTCCATAGTATGTTGGTTAGTTTTTTTACATTGTTACATTACTTATGCTCTGTGTTCCATAACTCCATAGTATGTTGGTTAGTTTTGTTACATTGTTACATTACTTATGCTCTGTGTTCCATAACTCCATAGTATGTTGGTTAGTTTTGTTACATTGTTACATTACTTATGCTCTGTGTTCATAACTCCATAGTATGTTGGTTAGTTTTGTTACATTGTTACATTACTTATGCTCTGTGTTCCATAACTCCATAGTATGTTGGTTAGTTTTGTTACATTGTTACATTACTTATGCTCTGTGTTCCATAACTCCATAGTATGTTGGTTAGTTTTGTTACATTGTTACATTACTTATGCTCTGTGTTCCATAACTCCATAGTATGTTGGTTAGTTTTGTTACATTGTTACATTACTTATGCTCTGTGTTCCATAACTCCATAGTATGTTGGTTAGTTTTGTTACATTGTTACATTACTTATGCTCTGTGTTCATAACTCCATAGTATGTTGGTTAGTTTTGTTACATTGTTACATTACTTATGCTCTGTGTTCCATAACTCCATAGTATGTTGGTTAGTTTTGTTACATTGTTACATTACTTATGCTCTGTGTTCCATAACTCCATAGTATGTTGGTTAGTTTTGTTACATTGTTACATTACTTATGCTCTGTGTTCCATAACTCCATAGTATGTTGGTTAGTTTTGTTACATTGTTACATTACTTATGCTCTGTGTTCCATAACTCCATAGTATGTTGGTTAGTTTTGTTACATTGTTACATTACTTATGCTCTGTGTTCCATAACTCCATAGTATGTTGGTTAGTTTTGTTACATTGTTACATTACTTATGCTCTGTGTTCCATAACTCCATAGTATGTTGGTTAGTTTTGTTACATTGTTACATTACTTATGCTCTGTGTTCCATAACTCCATAGTATGTTGGTTAGTTTTGTTACATTGTTACATTACTTATGCTCTGTGTTCCATAACTCCATAGTATGTTGGTTAGTTTTGTTACATTGTTACATTACTTATGCTCTGTGTTCCATAACTCCATAGTATGTTGGTTAGTTTTGTTACATTGTTACATTACTTATGCTCTGTGTTCATAACTCCATAGTATGTTGGTTAGTTTTGTTACATTGTTACATTACTTATGCTCTGTGTTCCATAACTCCATAGTATGTTGGTTAGTTTTGTTACATTGTTACATTACTTATGCTCTGTGTTCCATAACTCCATAGTATGTTGGTTAGTTTTGTTACATTGTTACATTACTTATGCTCTGTGTTCCATAACTCCATAGTATGTTGGTTAGTTTTGTTACATTGTTACATTACTTATGCTCTGTGTTCCATAACTCCATAGTATGTTGGTTAGTTTTGTTACATTGTTACATTACTTATGCTCTGTGTTCCATAACTCCATAGTATGTTGGTTAGTTTTGTTACATTGTTACATTACTTATGCTCTGTGTTCCATAACTCCATAGTATGTTGGTTAGTTTTGTTACATTGTTACATTACTTATGCTCTGTGTTCCATAACTCCATAGTATGTTGGTTAGTTTTGTTACATTGTTACATTACTTATGCTCTGTGTTCCATAACTCCATAGTATGTTGGTTAGTTTTGTTACATTGTTACATTACTTATGCTCTGTGTTCCATAACTCCATAGTATGTTGGTTAGTTTTGTTACATTGTTACATTACTTATGCTCTGTGTTCCATAACTCCATAGTATGTTGGTTAGTTTTGTTACATTGTTACATTACTTATGCTCTGTGTTCCATAACTCCATAGTATGTTGGTTAGTTTTGTTACATTGTTACATTACTTATGCTCTGTGTTCCATAACTCCATAGTATGTTGGTTAGTTTTGTTACATTGTTACATTACTTATGCTCTGTGTTCCATAACTCCATAGTATGTTGGTTAGTTTTGTTACATTGTTACATTACTTATGCTCTGTGTTCCATAACTCCATAGTATGTTGGTTAGTTTTGTTACATTGTTACATTACTTATGCTCTGTGTTCCATAACTCCATAGTATGTTGGTTAGTTTTGTTACATTGTTACATTACTTATGCTCTGTGTTCCATAACTCCATAGTATGTTGGTTAGTTTTGTTACATTGTTACATTACTTATGCTCTGTGTTCCATAACTCCATAGTATGTTGGTTAGTTTTGTTACATTGTTACATTACTTATGCTCTGTGTTCCATAACTCCATAGTATGTTGGTTAGTTTTGTTACATTGTTACATTACTTATGCTCTGTGTTCCATAACTCCATAGTATGTTGGTTAGTTTTGTTACATTGTTACATTACTTATGCTCTGTGTTCCATAACTCCATAGTATGTTGGTTAGTTTTGTTACATTGTTACATTACTTATGCTCTGTGTTCCATAACTCCATAGTATGTTGGTTAGTTTTGTTACATTGTTACATTACTTATGCTCTGTGTTCCATAACTCCATAGTATGTTGGTTAGTTTTGTTACATTGTTACATTACTTATGCTCTGTGTTCCATAACTCCATAGTATGTTGGTTAGTTTTGTTACATTGTTACATTACTTATGCTCTGTGTTCCATAACTCCAAAGTATGTTGGTTAGTTTTGTTACATTGTTACATTGTTACATTACTTATGCTCTGTGTTCCATAACTCCATAGTATGTTGGTAAGTTTTGTTACATTGTTACATTACTTATGCTCTGTGTTCCATAACTTAATGTCACTCTTCAGGACTGGCTGCTGTTCTTGTATGCAACACTTTTTTTTCTGCAGTATAACTAACAGACAGTATGATGGTGATAGCATCTTCCCCAAAGTCTTGGGGGGGCACCCCTTGAGCTGTACTTCTCTGGATACAGCAGTTCACGTGGAGAACTTTAACTATCTCTGAGTTTCGTTAATGAATGGAGGTATAAAGGCTCATGGGGGGGGGGCTAAATAGCAAATGGGTGCAACGGCAGCAGTATTGCAAATACTCTATTGGCCTGTGGTGCTGAGGTGAGAGCTGACTCAGTGGAGGAAGCCCTCAGTTTTCTGGTCATTCTCTGACCATTTCTTCATGAGCTGTCATTAGTGACCGAGGGGATAAGATCATAGATACAAGTGTTCATTTTGAGATTTCTTTGCAGGGTGGATTCAGCTCATGTGGAACTCAGCAGTCCAGGAGGATCTCAAACCACGGCCACCACTGAAATAAGATGTGAACAACGAGTTTGGTTTGGGCAGTTTGTGACAGCGCTGCTGCCTTGATGCCCCCCAACGCAGATATACCAGGTACAACCTGCTGCCTTGATGCCCTCCAACGCAGATATACCAGGTACAACCTGCTGCCTTGATGCCCTCCAATGCAGATATACCAGGTACAACCTGCTGCCTTGATGCCCTCCAACGCAGATATACCAGGTACAACCTGCTGCCTTGATGCCCTCCAACGCAGATATACCAGGTACAACCTGCTGCCTTGATGCCCCCCAACGCAGATATACCAGGTACAACCTGCTGCCTTGATGCCCTCCATAGCAAATATACCAGGTACAACCTGCTGCCTTGATGCCCTCCAATGCAGATATACCAGGTACAACCTGCTGCCTTGATGCCCTCCAACGCAGATATACCAGGTACAACCTGCTGCCTTGATGCCCTCCATAGCAGATATACCAGGTACAACCTGCTGCCTTAATGCCCCCCAATGCAGATATACCAGGTACAACCTGCTACCTTGATGCCCTCCAACGCAGATATACCAGGTACAACCTGCTGCCTTGATGCCCTCCAACGCAGATATACCAGGTACAACCTGCTGCCTTGATGCCCCCCAACGCAGATATACCAGGTACAACCTGCTGCCTTGATGCCCTCCAACGCAGATATACCAGGTACAACCTGCTGCCTTGATGCCCTCCAACGCAGATATACCAGGTACAACCTGCTGCCTTGATGCCCTCCATAGCAGATATACCAGGTACAACCTGCTGCCTTGATGCCCTCCATAGCAGATATACCAGGTACAACCTGCTGCCTTGATGCCCTCCATAGCAGATATACCAGGTACAACCTGCTGCCTTGATGCCCTCCATAGCAGATATACCAGGTACAACCTGCTGCCTTGATGCCCTCCATAGCAGATATACCAGGTACAACCTGCTGCCTTGATGCCCTCCAACGCAGATATACCAGGTACAACCTGCTGCCTTGATGCCCTCCAACGCAGATATACCAGGTACAACCTGCTGCCTTGATGCCCTCGATAGCAGATATACCAGGTACAACCTGCTGCCTTGATGCCCTCCATAGCAGATATACCAGGTACAACCTGCTGCCTTGATGCCCTCCAGCGCAGATATACCAGGTACAACCGACTGGATGGAGGCCTAGGCATTGGAAGGGTTACATTTTTAGCTTGCCTAGGAATGTCTAGGGATCTTAGATGAGCTGCAGATTGTTCCTGAAGATGGGCAGTTCTGAATTACTGACCCTTACCATGACAATCAGTTTAGAAAATGGACAGATGACCGGATGTATACAGCACGTACATTTACTTATTTCTAGTTTAACTGATTTTTCAGAAACTGCTTCTGAAATAATCTCTCAGAAGTACTTTATACCATGCCATATGGGTACTTTAACTTGGATAGTAACAGTAGCTGATAACCTGCAATATTATAATACTGTAATGTAATATTAATGCCTGTTATTGTTTATAATAGTTCTGAAAAACACAAAATGGTATGTTACGTTAATCCAGTATGTATTTTCCCATGTGGCACCTCAGAATGGGCTGGAAAGTCAGGTGTCCATACTAGCTTTCCAAATGTAAATTGTAAATGAATAAAAAATAGGTTTAGGGCCAGCACTCTGGCTGTCTTGGCTGTGATTATTTTCCCTTCTGCAATGTTCTCATTTTATTCTGTTATGAGCAATACGTGTATTGTTTTCCTGTGCTTTGTTAATTAGTTATACTTCATAACTCTTCCCTCTTAGTTTCACTTCCCTCTGCCATTAAGTGTTGACTGTTCACTCAGCAATGCAACATTTTGCAGTTTTTGGCATTGAATGCCAGGTGTGATGCCAGGTGTGATGCCAGGTGTCTCACTGGATTGCAGTCTTCTCTTTACCTCTTGTACCCACAATTACTCAACATTAGCACTGGCAGCACACTGGCCTATCCTAATCTGAGTTCCTAGTCACATGATTTCAGGGACTTTCCCTTTATTTGGCCCATGTTTTATTCTATCCTTGATTAAATTACTACCCAGTGGCAGGATGGCACCTCAGAAAGAATGCTGACTTCACTTTCATGTCACATTTTTGGTTCTGATCCTGCTGTTCCATGTCCACCATTAATTATAAATCACACATGTTTAGCGTCCTTTTTGGAAATAGCTAGCAATACTATCCAGAGCTGTGCATAGTCCCTTCTCCAGACAAACGCAGCGTGTTTCACTCTCTAGCTGCATCCTGACTTATTAATTTATATTCGCTGTAACAAGCTCCTTCTCTTGAAGAAGTTTCCAGAGGATGGCATTCCTACTGCTCATTAAACTGGTTGGGACGCCATGTGATTAAGCAGCTTGGCGGATCTGAACTCCTTGATCCCAGGATACCATAGGAAATCACTGGTGGTCAGTTTCTAAGTGTGCTCTGGCAGTCATTCCTGGTTTGGGAGATTTCTCCAGTCTTCAAAGCAGTCATTCCTGGTTTGGGAGATTTCTCCAGTCTTCATGGCAGTCATTCCTGGTTTGGGAGATTTCTCCAGTCTTCATAGTAGTCATTCCTGGCTTGGGAGATATCTCCAGTCTTCATAGCAGTCATTCCTGGTTTGGGAGATTTCTCCAGTCTTCATAGCAGTCATTCCTGGTTTGGGAGATTTCTCCAGTCTTCATAGCAGTTATTCCTGGTTTGGGAGATTTCTCCAGTCTTCATGGCAGTCATTCCTGGTTTGGGAGATTTCTCCAGTCTTCATAGCAGTCATTCCTGGTTTGGGAGATTTCTCCAGTCTTCATGGCAGTCATTCCTGGTTTGGGAGATTTCTCCAGTCTTCAGAGTAGTCATTCCTGGTTTGGGAGATTTCTCCAGTCTTCATAGCAGTCATTCCTGGTTTGGGAGATTTCTCCAGTCTTCATAGCAGTCATTCCTGGTTTGCGAGATTTCTCCAGTCTTCATAGCAGTCATTCCTGGTTTGGGAGATTTCTCCAGTCTTCATAGCAGTCATTCCTGGTTTGGGAGATTTCTCCAGTCTTCATAACAGTCATTCCTGGTTTGGGAGATTTCTCCAGTCTTCATACTTGTGCAACAGTGAAGTTGCTATATACTAGTTATTTATTTCTGGACGTGGTTACAACCTTTTGTTTTCATCCATTTCTAATTCCAGAATTAACTTGATAATAAATAGTGGAAGATTCATTAATACTCTATTATTACTTTCTAATTCCAGAATTAACTTGATAATAAATAGTGGAAGATTCGTTAATACTCTATTATTACTTTCTAATTCCAGAATTAACTTGATAATAAATAGTGGAAGATTCATTAATACTCTATTATTACTTTCTAATTCCAGAATTAACTTGATAATAAATAGTGGAAGATTCGTTAATACTCTATTATTACTTTCTAATTCCAGAATTAACTTGATAATAAATAGTGGAAGATTCATTAATACTCTATTATTACTTTTATTGCTTTTTTGCAGGTCTGAGTTTGTTTGAACTCTCATTACATTCAGAATAAAACCTTGAGTCAAAAACTGCATTTAAAATGCTCCAGATGTTCTTTGTGTTTCACTGTTGCAGTCATCATTTTGGGTTATCTGCTTGCAGTAGCCCTCAGTCGGCCTGAATAACAAAGTCTTGGGTCCAGCATCTGTTGCTGTCCTTTCTTCCATGACGTCAGGTTGTCAGGGGTATAAAACATGCAGCCGACGCTATTACATCAGTCTTTCTTGCCGTGCGGTGCCTGAAGCAGAAGCAGTTCGCAAGTGCCGGTCTGCTGACTCCTGAAATTTTCGTTTTCGAGTTTCAGAACCAAAGTCTTTAACTAAAACTAAGTACCCTGCTGGGGAAACTTTTTCTTGCTCTTTACCAATGTCAGTAAAAGTTAATAATTGCATTACTTGTGGAAAGCAAATACCTTATAAAGATTTTCATTCATACTGTATTCCTTGCCTAGGCCCTGACCACAATGTACTGTGCTGTTGGTTTTGTGCTTTATTTAATCAGAGCACTATTCATCGTCAGTATATTTTCGCCTCAAAATATTTCGGTTCTCGGTTTAATTATCCAGAAATGTCATTGGTTTGCCATCCGACTACCGGGATTCCGAAAAATGCAAGGATAAAGACAGAGACAGGCCGCCGAGGTTCATAACTGCCAACGACGCTTCTCCTAATCCATTCGCCAGTTAGCCGGTACTCAGTGAGGCGTTTTCGCAGCCCCTGATACTCGCTGCTTCTGATTCGCAGGCCTCTACTGAGACCCATTCAGAGTCCGGTATGCAGCAAAATGCTTCAACTATGGAACCTGTGGATGTCTCTACCTTGGATGGGTCCAGAGCTGCTGTGCAGGCACCGGCTTCTGAGGGTGTATTCAGACCTACGGACTTGCATATTAAACTGATGCCTCTTTCTTCTTTTAGGCCTAAATCTCGAACCATGTGCACAGGCTGCATGCTCAGGCCTCTATGCCTAAAAAACAAATGATAAGAATGGCTGATGATATTATAACTCTAATCAGGGGAAGCCAGCCTCCCCCTTCTAAGAGACCTAGGACTGAAGTTGTTTCTGAATCTTCTGACCAGGATTCTGATTTTTTGATTCTTCTGATGATCTGGATTTGCCTTGATCTACTTATAAGGATTCTGATGCAGAGGACTCTATTCCCTCTGCTTCCCCTCCAGAGGATTTTTCTTTTGGTGAAACCTTGCACACTCTAAGGGAGCATTTCCACTGGGAAAGCCAAGATTTTTCTTATTCAAAAAAGAGGCTTAGGGATGTTTTACTCCTGCCTCAGCATAGGCCTTTAGCTATTCCTCCAGTACTAGACATTGTTAATGATGCTTTTTCAGAATCTAGTTTGGCCCCTGATTCCTTGCCTCTTACTCCCAGAAAACCTGACAGATATTACAGGGTTCCTGATTCACACACGTTCCTTTTTAAAAACCCTATTGCGGATCCAGAGACTATTTCACAGGGACCCAAGGGCATTAAGGCTTCTACTGCTAAAAATCCTACCCCTTTTGATAGAGACTCCAGGGCGCTGGATAGATGGGGTAAGAAGGTTTACACTTCTGCAACCTTGGCCATTAGGGCTTTAAACTCAACTAACTTTCTGAACTAGTATAGTCCAGTTTTCAGGTTACTGCTGAATCCAGGGCTGTGTTACAAGTTTCTGTGTTGCCCATACCTTACTTGGATAGAAGTAAGTTTCTCTGTTCACATGTGAGAGAGGGGATCTTTGAGCAGCCTATCTGTCCCTGGAGGAGTGGTTTCAGCCCAAAAGTTAGTAGTTTATTGGCCATATTGGGCTAATTTCTATCTCTT
Organism: Protopterus annectens; assembly: GCF_019279795.1. Taxonomy (NCBI): domain Eukaryota; kingdom Metazoa; phylum Chordata; order Ceratodontiformes; family Protopteridae; genus Protopterus; species Protopterus annectens. The sequence continues at coordinate 156,534,902 of NC_056748.1, read as the reverse complement.
TCACTTCCCTGCTATAAAAACTGCATTTGTGCAGTTTTTGCGCTTGACTTAATTCAAGTGCAGGCAGCAAATAAGTACAATATGTAGCAATAACAAACTTTAAATCATATATTCGCTAAAAAACTCTGTCATTGTCCATGTTGGTGTGAATGACTTCAGACATACCTCCCTGGACTACATGAAAAGAGACATAGAAGAGCTTTCTGATCATGTAGCCCAGACCAGTATGACCCTGACCCTGAGTAGCATCCTGCCCTCACCAAGAATGATGCCACAGTATAAAGAAAAAATGATCAATTTCAACAAATAGCTAAGTTTCTGATGTCATTCAAAGGGGATCCAGTATCTGTCCACCTGGGATGACATGCTTGACAAGCCACATTGCTTCGCAAGAGATGGCCTGCACCTGTCACCCTTAGGCTTTCAAATACTGGCCAAGGCTCTTGCCGCCCCCATAGTGCCTTTTTTAGGCAAGGCTCAAAAGACAAACCCACCACAATAAATAGCACAAGTAGCCAAAAACTGAGGGTAATGCTACTCAACACCAGAAGTCTAAACCTCAAAATGCACACACTTGAGGCACTCCTCAGTGTGGAGAACATCAACATCTGTGCAGTAGCAGAAACCTGGTTTAAGGCTCCTGAGAGCACCCCAGCACTACTAGGCTATAACTCATACCATACCTTTCGGCCACAGAACCAGGACCGAAACACAAAAGGCAGGGGTGTATCCATATTCATCAAGGATACCCACACCTCCAGGTTAATGGCGCAGCACAATGCATCAGAGATCATCCATGTGCAACTAACAACAAGCAAAACTGCAATCTAAATTGTGGCTTGCTACAGATCACCCACCATGACCCAGGACCCCCATTCCGCATTTCTGGAAACACTGGGAAATATGAAGGTTCTACCAAACACCCTAATACTGGGTGATTTCAATTACCCAAACATAAACTGGGAGAACTACTCAAGTACTAACTCCCTTGCCCAACGCTTCCTAGAATTTATAAACTCGAATGCCCTGGATCAACTGGTCAACACCCCTGCCAGAGCGGATCAACGTATTGGACCTGGTCATCACCAACATGGAAGAGCAGTGTTCCACACCGGAGGTCAACCCCTTGCTGTTTAGATCAGACCATAAACTAATCACTCTGGATATCCACATTCCGCCACCACCCCCAATCAAGGAACCCACCATGAAAAACTTTTCAAAAGCAAACTTCATGTTACTTAAAACCAAGGTGGAAAGGTTCACAGGTTCCCCCATGCTAAAGGACAATGCTGTCCAAGCTGCTGAAACCTTTACAAAGGCACTCTATGAGCATCTGCAGGAATGCATGGATTGTGCTATCCCAAGTAAAACCAAGACTTACTCCTCCAAGAAAAAGAAACCGGTCTGGTGGACCCCTGCCATAAACAAGCTATACAACAGAAGGAGGAATCTAGTACAGAAAAGAGTAAAATCCCAAGAAGGAAAGACATCCCTGATCAGTATCAGCAAGAAACTATGATCCCTCATTAAATCATCCAAGGCTAGTTTCGAAAGAAAACTTGCCAATGACTCCAAAGATAACCACAAAGCGTTCTTTAGCTATGTCAAGAACCTAAGTGGAAACTCTCAGATCTGCTCTGAGTTAGTGCAGAATGGCACAAAATACACTGAACTGACTGATATTGCCAACATTCTGGCAGACAGGTTTAGTGAAAACTTCACCCCCTAAAGGGCCCATAACCATACCAGAAGAATGAAGGGCCCGGTCAGTCACTGACACATAGGTTAATACAACCCTATCCAAAGCCAAAAACACAGCTTCAATGGGACCGGATGGTGTCCCAGGCTGTGTCTTACAAGAACTCCAAAATGAACTAACCGCTCACCTAAACACACTGTTCAAACTCAGCCTCTCTACAGACTACGTACCCACAGAGTGGTGCACAGCAACAGTTATCCCACTCCACAAAGGTGGAACCACAACGGACCCTGAGAACTATCGCCCTATAAGCCTGATTAGCCTGGTCTGCAAGGCTATGGAGTGCATCATCATGGAACTCATTAACAGAGACATTGGGAACATCCAAACACTGGACCCTACCCAGTTTGGCTTTGTTAAGGGCAGATCATGCCTCCTAAACCTGGTAGACTTCTTTGAGACAGTTACCAAGGCATAAGACGAGGGAAAGGAGGTCCACACAGCCTACCTAGACCTCGCAAAGGCTTTTGACACCATTCCCCATAATAGTATTATAGACAAGCTCACCAGCTTGAACATAAACCCCTACATCACAAGATGGGTTGCCAACTGGCTCATGGATAGAACCCACATGGTGAGAGTTGCAGGCTCAACGTCCAACTCTAAACCGGTTACAATTGGCATCCCCCTGGGCTCAGTCCTAGGACCCCTCCTATTCGGTATATACTTCTCAGAGGAACAGGCAAGCATAGGAGGACTATGGCTGACTAGGTTCGCAGACAACTGCAGACTAGGGGCCATAATTGATTCTCTGTCTGATACAGACACCCTCCAGAAGGGTCTCACTGAGATGGATACCTGGTGTCAAAATCATGGCCTCAAGCTAAATGCCAAAAAGTGCATAGTTATCCCCTTTGGAAAAAATAAAGTACCCGCAAACTACCACATAGGTGGTAGTCCCCTAAATACAGAAAATGTAATAAGGGATCTGGGGATCCAAGTAGATAGTAATCTCTCCTTTGATAATCATATTGCCAAGGTGGTTTGAAAAATCCTTCTATGTGGCCCAGCTAATCACAAAAGGGTTTGCATCTAGAACAAAAGAGGTTATTGTGCCTCTCTGCTCATCACTCATTAGACCCATCATAGAATACAACTCCCCATTTGGGATGTACCTTACAAGACACCTGCAACAGCTGGAAAGACAACAAAAGTACCTCACCAAGAGGATTACTGGCCTCAAACAGATGCCCTATGCAGCCCGACTCAAAAAACTCCAGCTGTACTTGGTTGCATACCGCTTACTCAGAGGTGATCTCTGCCTGACATACAAGGCCATGTCCAACCCAGAATTGATGGACATGCTCCACCTAAAAAAAAAACAAATCCCGGAGAGACACACGCTCTAGAGATATAAACCTCACCACAACGATAAATAGGATATGCTGGAGGGATAGATTCCTGTCCCAGAGACTCCCCATGCTTTGGAACAGGATTCCAGTATACATCAGGCAGAGCCCCTCACTAACACGCTTCAAGAGAAACCTTGATGGGTGGATGGGAAACAGAAAATTTACCCCAGGGATCACTGCAGTGGCTCTGCTGGACAATGGCACAGGGAACTAATGGCTCTGCTGGACAGAGGCACAGGGAACTAATCTAAGGGGGTGGTGAAAGCCAACACATTCTGGCTAGGCTTATAAATGCCCTTGGGCAGATAGCCTAGTACTTACCTATGAACCTATGAACTGACAGTTTCATATGTTAAAGTATCAACAACGTAAAGATACTCTGTGAATACACCAATAAGTGCCCAAATTGTAAAGCGGTAATCAGTACTATAGCCAAACAAACAAACGACCAAAAATATATAAAACACTTAATTTTATTATTTAAAATAACAAACGAAAGTTTAGCGCTTTCACCCACTATTACGGGGCTTTCTCAGAACTCACAAAACAATTAAAATTAGGCACTTAAATGCCTTTTTTGGTGCCAAAACATATTCAAAAATTTAAAGTGACACAGCCATAATTCAACATTGTACATGAGACTAATAATATAAATAATGAAGTGAAATGGGAATACTAAAGTAAAGTTTCTATCTCTACATAACTGTCGCTGGTACAGAACATAAGGCATTCAACTAAAAATGTTATACTAAAGATAGTATTAACAGATCGTATATCCTGTTACATCCTATAAATAAACACATGTCAGTGTAACTATCTATTGTCCATCATTAAAACATGTCCAATATTCCATAGGGACTTCATATAAAACTGAATGACAATAATGAAACTTGATGAATGTTTGGTGTATTTAATATATGCAAAAATGACAATTGCTCTAATGAAAAATGAAAGTATGTCTACGTGCAATACGATATGCTCAATGGATGAATACATTTATTTACAATAGTTATATAAATATATACAATATAAAATATAAAATATATGAATATTATAAAAATTTGTGAAAATGTAGAAAATATATAATAAAAATATTATACAATGACACTAATATTATAGAATTGCATATGTCATAATATTTAAACAAATTTAAAAAGATCTATACTAAAAATCTAAACTAAACAAATTTTGTATAAGGGTTATGTTAATAAATTAATATTGTTATAAAAATTAATATTATTATAAAAATTGTTAGTTCTAGCGTACAACAGGGGGTTAATAGGTATATGATCATTTAAACCTGGGGGGGTTGTGGCGTCTAGATAAATTTGCCACCATACTTCTCTGTGACTCAACTGGCTTTTAATATCTCCTCCCTTAGGGTCTGTTTTAAGTATTTCTAAAATAATAAATTTAAAATAATGGTCCTCTCCTTCATAAAAAATGTGCTTGTATAGTGCATTGTTCATGTCCTTTGTTTTTATACTATATATGTGATCGTAAATTATTTTCCTAAAATGTCTCTCAGTCTTACCAATGTAGAAACTGGAGCATTTTTGACATATACTTAAATAAATTACTAGTTTGCTATTACAATTACCTAACTTACTATTCACACTACTTTTTAATTCGTTGTTTAATGTTCGTTTGGCTATAGTACTGATTACCGCTTTACAATTTGGGCACTTATTGGTGTATTCAAAGAGTATCTTTACGTAGTTATTTCAGTTTGTTTATTTTTCAAAGTATCAACAACATGTTATTGGATTGCTTAAACAGAAAATGATATTGATTCCTGACTGTGCAGAAAATAAAGAATTACAGGATTTAATGCATTCTGCTGAACAGTTTGGAAAACATACTTTGCAATGTGGATTTGATTCTTTAGAGGCCTCTTGCAGGACTGCTGTTACTGGTTCTGTTCTCAGAAGGCATGCTTGGCTTAAGGAGCAATCTTTACCTGATCATGTTAAAGCTAAATTGTTGGATGCTCCCTTAAGTCAGGACCACCTGTTTGGCAACAAGGCTGAGGAAGTTCTTAAAAAGATGGAAGATAAAGCTAAATCTATGCAAACTGTTAAAGCTTACTTATAAGTTCAGCCGCCTAGATTTAGTAGGCACTGGCCCTCTAAGAATTGGTCCTTTCCAGCCTCTTCAAGGTCTTTTCAAGCCAAGCCCAGACAGCAGAAACCCCAGGTTTCAGTCCCAGGGGACACACAAGACTAAGCAGTGGGGGGTTTCTGCACCCAAATCAGGGAGTAGTAAGACTCCCCCCTATGGAAAACGGTCTCAATGACTTGCTTCTAAAACTTCCAAGCACTTCCCAACTGAATGCTCCTTTAGGCGGAAAGATTGGTCTGCAGGCCAAAAACTGGGAAGTCATTACCCAGGACAAATGGGTTTTAAATATAGTGTCCCAAGGATATAGATTTCACTTCCACACTTTACCAGCACCACGTGGGTGGCCAGATCTACCCCCAAATCAGTGGGCAGAGGCCCAAAATAAAGTACCCTCTCTCTTAAGCATGGGGGCTATTCAGTTGGTACCAGAAGAGGAAAAGGGACAAGGATTCTATTCAAGACTTTTCCTGGTAAACAGAAAAGGCAATACATGGTGTCCTATCCTGGATCTTTCTACTCGAAAGACCTTTCTGGTGATTCCAAAATTCAAGATGCCGACTCTTCACCAGCTGCTTCCTATCCTAGGCAAAGATGCATAGTTGGCAACACTAGATTTAAAGGAAGCATACCTGTACATCCCAATCAGGGAATCTTGCAGAAGATACCTACGCTTCAAGGCAGGCTACATGCACTATCAGTCTTCTGCACTGCCCTTTGGCTTATCTACTGCACCCAGGGTATTCACAAAGTGCCTAGCTCCAGTCATTGCATTCTGCAGGCAAAGAAATATTCAAATATACCCATATCTGGACGATTGTTTAATTCAGGCAGAAATCCAGGACATACTTTTGAATCATCTGGCCTTTGTTCAAAGGGTACTCACTTGTCTGGGGTACACCATAAACGAAAAGAAATCACAACTGGTACCCTGTCAATGAATTATATTCCTTGGAGCAAGCTTGAATACAACTTCCCAGATGACTTTCCTCACGCCAGAGAAACGGATTCATTTGACACCCTACTTCAAACAAGTGGCCACAAAAACCCAGTTAGCTGCAAGGCAAATACTGCAAGCCTTGGGGTGCATGGCCTTCTGTATTCTTCTAATTCCATATGCAAGGTTGCATATGAGAAAACTGCAATGGTATCTCAGAAGCCTATGGTGTCAACATTCTCAGGATCTGGAGGCAATGATTCCTATCATACCTTGCCTACGTCTAGAGTTCCTTTGGTGGGCAGAGGCCTGCCACCAAAACAGGGGTCTACCATTCACACTACCCCCTGCCGTCCAAACCTTACCAACAGATGCATCAGACTATGCATGGGGGGGGGCCCACCTGGCAGGGAAGTGCATTCAGGGCAAATGGAACCCAAGTCAAATGCACCTGCATATCAATCAAAAAGAAATGTTAGCTGTACAGAATGCTCTGACAGCCTTCAAGGACCACATTCTTCCAGGACAATTAATGATAAAGACGGACAACACCACTGTTATGTGGTACATAAACAAGCAGGGGGTACACATTCTTACCCCCTCTGCAGACTAGCCATGGCATTGTGGAACACAGCCCTGAGCTATCAAGTACATTTACAAGCTCAATTCCTGCCAAGAAAACCAAATACACTGGCAGACGAACTAAGCAGAAACCTCATGGACTCACATGAGTGAAAAATGGAACCAAGGATTTTCAACATGTTGACAAACAAATGGGGGAGCCCAGATATAGACCTGTTTGCCTCCCCCCAAAACTATCGGTTGGACAAATTCTGCATAAGGACTCCCCACAAATAAGCTTGGAAAGTGGATGCTTTGTCCTTCAACTGGAAAAACCTATCAGTTTATGCCTTTCCTTCTCTGCCTCTGCTCTCCAAAGTACTACTAAAGATCAAAAAAGACAAGCCAAGGACGATTTTGATTCCACCAGACTGGCCACGCCAACACTGGTACCCCCTCTTGCGCAGTGTGTCACTGTGGGCCCCATTTCACCTGCCTCAGATTCCTACTCTATTGTCTCAGCAGGAGAATCAAATTCTACATCTTCAACTTCAAACACTGAATCTAGCAGCCTGGCTAATTACATAATTTCTCCTTTACCATCCCTCAGTAAACCAGGGATGGATATCATTTTAGAGGCAAAGAGGCCTAGTAACAGAAAGTCTTACACTGAAAAATGGAAAAGATTCTATGCCTGGAACCAATCTCAAGGGATGAGCACAACATTGCCCAGTTTACCTCAGTTCTTACAATACTTAACTGAGATGCTTCATAAGGGCCTGTCTTTCTCCTCCATCAGAATTCACGCCTCAGCCATCTCAGCTCATTATAACACAGAACCACCCCTCTCCTCTCATCCACTGCCTAAGCAGTTCCTCAAGGGGGCCAAAAATCTACGACCACCAAGGAGAGCTCCTACTCCAGCCCGGGACCTCAACTTTATATTGGAAATGCTCACCCTTCCTCCTTTTGAGCCAGCTGCCACTGCGGACTTAAAATTCCATTCTTGGAAAACAGCTTTCCTTTTAGCAATCACTTCAGCAAGAAGGGTATCTGGATTACAGGCCCTCATGGCAGTGGAGCCTTCCATCATCTTTCATGCAGACAGGGTGTCCCTCAAGACTAATCCCTTCTTCATGCCCAAGGTGGTATCCAGTATGGCCCTTAACCAGTCCATACATTTGCCAACCTTCTTTCCTAATCCACAGAACAAAGGGGAACAGATTCTGCACTCCTTAGACATGCACAGACAACTTAGATTCTACTTGGACAGAACTAAACCTCAAAGGAAATCTGATCAACTGCTGGTGGCATTTGCTGCAGGGGCAGAGGGGAAGGCTATTTCAAAGCAAACCATTTCCAAATGGATAGGCCATTGCATTCTTTTTTGCTACAAACACCATGGAAAGCCTATCCCACAGGGGATCAGGCCCCACTCTACCAGGGCTGCATCTACCTCTACAGCCTTTCTCAGTGGCGTCCCTACCTGGGACATCCTAGAAGCTGCTACTTGGAGTGCTGTACATACTTTCACCAAGCATTACCATCTGCCAGTCTTCTCTTTATCCAGAGCTGGCTTTGCTACTGCAGTCTTGCAGGGCCTTATAGCTGGTCCCAATTCTATTTAAATTCCTCCTCCCATCCTTAGCTTTCGGAATCTACCCAAAAGTGATAACTGCAACAGTGAAACACGAAGAACATAGTACAGTTGTGTACACTTACCATAAATGTAGATGTTCGAGTGTATTCACTGTTGCAGTTCTGGTTACCCTCCCTCCAGCCCCCTTCTTTTTCTTTTTTGGATATGCCTCTACATCCTTTACTGTCTTCAAAAGCTTTTTATTGTATTTGCTTTTTTGTTGGAGGTTTAACCTTGTATATTTATATATTTAATTGCTTCCCATTAAGGGGGCACCTAACATCTGGGGCAAGAAAAACTGATGTAATGGTGTCGACTGCATGTTTTATACTGCTGACCACCTGACGTCATGGAAGAAGGGACAGCAACCGATGCAGGACCCAAGACTTTGTTAATCAGGCCGACTGAGGGCTACTGCAAGCAGATAAGCCGACTGAGGGCTACTGCAAGCAGATAACCCAAAAGTGATGACTGCAACAGTGAATACACTCGAACATCTACATTTATGGTAAGTGTACACAACTGTACTTTTTCTCTACATGACTTTTGCAATTAATATGTATTAAGTTCCTAGTATTATCTTATTATTACTATTTATACTCATGTCAGGCCTTTTGTTGAATTGTTATGTGAAGCAAAATAATTCTTTCCTTTCAGCCACAAAAAAAGATCCTCAATGATTTGAGCACCTGAGGAATTAAGGAAGTCCAGAAAAGGGAAAAAATCAGAAACAACAGCTAGAAATAAATATTTAAGCATTAATATAGAATGAGTTCAGCAAAAAAAGAAAAAAAAAAAAGCTAACCGAGTACAGAAATTTAATTTAAAAATAGTTCAGTGAAATATAATTTCAAAACATTTTTTTTGTCCATTTTGCACCCACTGTTTGTTGGGCATGAGTCCCTTCCTGGCCAGTCAGCCCATTTGTTCCCCATCACCAAGTGAGGATCGACCAGGAGGAGCTGTCATTCAGACAGCCATAAAGGTGGTTTGAATTTTTTTTCTCCTTTTTTTAACACTAATTCCATGAATGCACCTAGCGAAGTGCTGGAGAGAGGATGCATAATGGGCTAATAATGGAAGATGTCTACCGACTTCCACAAAGTGCATTCCCTCCAAGCAACCCTGCAACCCCCCCCCCCCCTCCTGGAAGCTCTTGGCATTTTTCCTTTAGTCTCACTGGGGAAGTTGTTCCATTTGTGTGTGCCCACAAGTGTACACAACCCTTCCCACCTCATTGGAGTAGTGATTGTGTCATGCCACTAAACAACCTCCCCTTCCTACCGTAGCTTCTCTAATGCTGTTTTTTCTGATAAAATCCTTGCTGTCTGAGTCACAGACAGGGCACTATCCCCTGTGCAACAAAGCCCGTCTGTTTCAAAACAATCTTACTTTATAGCCTGATTTGTTATACAAAAAAAAAAAAAAGATTTCAAACTCCACCATTGACATGAGATCTTTTTTTTTTTTATATTAAAAAAAAAGTCAGATCATATTTCTGACACAAAACATATGCATGTAGTTTATATTGTCACATCCAGACTAAAAGTTAACTACATCGTAAGAACCTGCCATCTGGCAACACTATATAGATCTGATTTTCACTGAACTGTTGTAAATGCTTGAAGATCAACAGTAACTTTTCTGCTTAGCCCTTAATGTACATTTGGCAAAGTTTTGATTTTCAGATCCATGTCATAAAAACTGGTGCATGAGATTTAATTTCTAGTTTTCATCACAGCTGCCTTACCAGTAAGTTTGAAGTAAATGCTATATTCAGGTTGTTTTACGTCTTTTTATATCCAGAAATAGTGTTGTACATAACTTATTATATTACAGTGCAAATGCCCCCCCCCCAACACACACACACCATAGATGCAGTGAGCAGTGTTTCATTACTCTTTGAGTTATAAAGCATCTTCATAACGCTGTTTAAAAAAAAAGTTGCTGAATTTTATTGAGCAAACGATTACTTAATTACAGAGCTGCACACTAGTTCCAGATGTTTTATAAGTCTGCAAGGATTCGCTTGTTTTTTTTCTCACTTATTACAGGGGGGGCAGCACACAGACAGGTCTGGCTCTGAAATACCTGCTACAAAAAGGCTTTCCAGGTGGAAGAACCTCTCCCATTCCACAAATTCTGATCATTCTTACAGATGGAAAATCACAGGGTGATGTTTCTGTGCCTGCCAGGCAGCTGAAAGAAAGTGGAATTAAGATATTTGCTGTGGGAGTCAAATTTCCAAGGTAAGTTTTTTTTCCTTACATGGCATTCCTACTTCTTTTGCTAACAGTCTTGTTAATAAACTCATCTTACTAAATAAGTGGTTGGAAATCCTTCTTTGAAAAGAACACCGTTACGGTCTGCAATGATGCCTTTATTTCTAAATAGATTACTTTATTTAGTGTTTTTTTTTAGTTGCAAAACTTAAAATACTTGAGGAAGAATTATGATAAACAACATTTTATTTTATATTTGGTATTAAAAATTTATTTTTCAAAGACCTTTATTTTCATATGCAAGTATTTGATATGACTTCTCAAAAGGATCAGAATGCAATGTACTTTATTATATGCTGCCCAAGATAACATTAATAAAAATTTCACAAAAGTGCAGCAGAGGCTTATGTGCGTGCATACTCGCGTGTGTGTGTGTGTGTGTGTGTGTGTGTCTGTGTATGTGTATGTGTGTACACCTAGCCACAATAGTTGATATCCTGCAATAAAATTTCAGAAATCGATGGCAGGTATGGTGTACCAGCAGCACCCTCTTGTTATTATTTACTGAAATATCCTTATTGGGGAGAACATTTTATGTGGGAGGATGCACTTCTGCAGCTCTAGAATTGGACTTGATTGATTCAATACGACACCTAGGGAATTTCAGATGTGTGTTCTGCACTTCATTGATGCTGGTTAGTTTCTAATTCTAAAAAATATCTGTAAGTAATGTATTTTTCAACAGTAAGGGACTGTTCTGATAACTGCAAGTAATTACGTTTAAGAAACAGTGACATTCCAATCTGAAGTGGAATCATGGTATGTTTTATCAGCTTTGCTACCCTTTCATGTTTTCTAGATTCAGTAGGTTGTTTTTTACTCTCTGTGTTAAGACATGATACTTTGTAAAGATAACGTTGGAGGCAAGTCTGAATATTTATGTCTATCAATCTGTCATTTCTCTGGATAGTTAGTGATCACTGACTAATGATACAGGGATTACAGCTTTTTTAAGGCTTTACAAAAAAAAGGGAAAGACTTTCAGTGGCATTCAGTTTATCAGGTATGTGCATTTCAGTTCATTTTTAAAAGCAGTTCTCGATGAAGGGTTCTGTTTGAAAATAAGCCCTGTTCTGCTTTGGTGACCGCAACTTACAGTTCATTCTCCTCTTGTAATTTTTGTGACCCCACAGTTGATTACATAATTTAAAATGGGGAGTGATGTAGTCACTATGGGGAGATTCATCGAGGTTAAGCCCCTAAGGAAAATGAAGAGACAATATAATTACAGGATCTGAACTGCAAGTTTCTTTGGTCAAGCCGCAGTTTCAGTTATTATTGTTTGGAAGCATAGCTGATCTGGTAGATACCTAAAGGCTTTCCTTGTTAGTAGGTGCCAAATAATCATCTGGCCTATGTTGTGATTTATAATACAGCCAAGTACCTCAATGATTCAACAGCTTTATTTATGTATTCCAGGCTCCAAGACAACAGAGGTAGTTTTCATAGCCACAAAGAAAGGGGTTCACATTAGAATGACAAAACAGCGAACATGCTTAGATTGACCCAAATTGATTAAAGCTGCAGAACCTTGAACGGCCATAACAGAGATTTTTTTTTTCCCAGGGAAAAAAATCGCTGGGCCATTGTCGGCGCTTTGCTGTTTCCTCCACTGTAGTGCAATCTCGGAGTTGTTATATTTAAGTAGGGGTGGTGGGGGGGGTGAAGCCCCTCACTTTATTTTGTGTTTAGATTTGTTTTGTTTTTTTTTTTTTTTGTGTTGGCCCAGCAATTTTTTTCCCAGCGAAAAAAATCGCTGTTGTGGCCGTTAGAGGTTTAGAAGGTTCAATCATTTTGGGTCAGTCAAAGAACGTTCAGTTTTGAAGTTTTGTCTTTCTAATATAGACCCCAAACAAAGATGTACATTGTTCAGTAAGTTAGAAACTTCTTCATGCATAGTGCAGCACACAAAATAAAGACGACTCAGAACTAACACAAGACCATAAACGTTTTTGAACCTAAGTAATAGGTCAATTGTTACAGCAGCGATGTGTACCAGTTCCAGCTTTTTATAACCTGCTAAGGCTTCTCCTGTCTTTTTTCACTGAATGCAGGGGTAGCAACACATACATTTCTGACTCTGAAATACCTGCTGCAAAAAGGTTTCCCAGATATAAGAAGCGGTTGTATTCCACAGGCCAAAGCTTTGACATTTTGTTTTATGTGACTGCATAGTCTCTAACAATATGGGAAAAAAACTCCCAGTTCCTTATTCTGCAGCAGGTCATGAAGCAAACATTTCCTAGTTGCAGAGGCTTGCTTATGGAATGAGAAGTTGATGCTTATGTTTGTAGCTACTGCTTTGTTAGGAGATAAATCAGTAGGAATTTACCTCCCGTTATTGTTCGCTTATCTGTTATGCTAACAACATCTTAGCCTATCTGTATTCTGAGAAAAGAATGTCAGTAGTCTTACAAGTTGTTTGACCTTTGTAGTGACCCTACCATATCCCTTCTACCTTATGCACAGTTCCTTGTCCTGTGTTTTTTATATTTATTGCTTTGTCTATCAGATTATTCTGAAGCTTGCCATTTCTTGTCGGTAATCACCTTCCAAGGTGACTTTTTACTTGCCAGCTGATACCTATGCAGTCCCCTTTCCTTTTCTCTTCCACATTCTTAACTTAGACTCGCTTGAAAATGTAATCACATCAACATCACCTACAGCCTAAACCCCCCTCTGGTGCAACCACCCAGACAGGCAAGCACACATATGCACACACATTCATGCAGCTTTATTCATGTGCCTAAACACACACACACACACACACACACACACACACACACACACACACACACACACACACACACACACATACACCCACACACACACACACATTTTTGCAGAACTTTTCTGAACTGCGACTACTCCTTAAAGGAGTGAATTGGTGACTGCCACAACTGGTGATGCACAGGCAATATTATCTCTAAAGTAATGAGTTAGTTTGAAATACATAATGTCTCACGACTTCTCTACCCAGTTGCACATATGGCAGTAGCTGAAAATGTCTTAATTCCCAAAACATAATATATCTTTCACTAATACTTATCTTCTCTGCCAACAATACCCAAAAAATCAGATAGCCAAAAATAACATATTTAGATTTGCTCTGCTGGCAGGTCAAAATTGTCACCATTGCTTCCTAGATAAAAAAGCTTACATGCATCCTGTTGCTAACAGTGCCAGTTTTTTACTAAGCACTCTAATCTTTAAAATGACAATACAAAGCTACTGCCCCCCTCAAAAAAGAACCGATCTACTCTCCTAGAAACAACCAAAATACCTCACTCACACTTTCTAGACCTCGATTCAAACCTGCTACTGGGCAAAATATATTTTTCTAGAACTGGACTTGTCATGTGGAATTCCCTACCCATAGATGTAAGCAATTCTGAAACAGTAGTATAAAAAAAAACTTAAAGAAACTCCTTCAAAATGAAGTGCTCCTGCTTTTGTGACACTAGCTAGGATTTGTAGTTATCCATTGCTTCAGAAGCTATGTCCATTCATGGGTTGCTTTACTGGTCTGTATAGTGCTTTTCATTTTCATTGTAATATTTTTATATTATCATCATTTGGACGATCTCTTGCCTTGCAACACAATTTAGAGTCTTTCTTTATTTTTCTATTGCTGTTTTTGTAAAGTTTATTACTTAACCACCAGGAAGGTTGCTTTTAAAATTCCCAGTGTATTTGCCTTTAGCTGGGATTGCTAGGCCTATGCATTTGTCTAAGTTGGCTTAAAACCCCTTAGTGAATTTGGTTCCTTTGTCGGTGTCAGCGGTAGTGATGTCATGGGTAAAGTTAAAGATTTCATCATATGACTGTATAATATTTACTCTCTATAGTCCTTAAATATGAAGTGTTTGGTTGGGGGGGAGAAGGAGGATGTAATTTTTAGAGTAAATGTCACAAGTTTATATTCCAATTTAATTGAAGAAGGAGAAACTAATGGAGTGGAACAAGTAGAGGCAGTATTAGAAAGTACCAGATCTAGATTATTGGTCAAGGAAATTACTATTTTGTCCAATCAAGAAATCGGTGGTCATGTCCTGTTTTAGAGGTATAGGTGTCTCAATCTATACCTGGATCATTGAAGTCACCTAGGATTTTGGAGTTATTGCTTATAGGAATGTCTTCAAAATTTTCCAGGAACATAATATGATCATATGGAGACATGGAGGGGATTCTGTAGCATTCTATAAACTGATAATATTCTCCATGGTAAACTGACATTCTAGGAGCTCAGTTTGTATATGTCTGTGTCATTCTAGATGAGATGTGGCCCTTGAAAAGTATGGAAGCATCACCACAGTTTTCACCAGGGCTGAAGGCATGTTAAGCATATATCTCAGGTATGGAAGGAGTGCTTTCTTTGCATTTAAACCAAGTATTGATAAGTACATATACATAGACATGTCCCTGAGGCAAGAGCAGGAGAGACTCAAGATTAGGAAATTTGCTATAGAGACTCATGGAATTGAGGTGAACCATTTTAATGTCGTCCACTTTAGGCTGTGTAGAATTTCATAAGTTTGGATGTGCGTAAGATGGACTCTGCCTGTAGTGGAGTCTGACTGATGGTATTCTTTCACTGATAAATGCACATATCTGTTTAAATTGTGGTTGAATATGTTAGAGCATTTCTTATACCTGAAGAAGGAAGTGTGTTTTGGAAAGCTTGTTGTTTCATAATAAATTGTTTTACTTCAGTCATACCTTTGTTTTTTTTTATTATTGTCCGTTTTGTTGCTGGTGCTCATATTCATCATTCTGGTTCCTGTAAAATACTTTGGACATGACCTTAAACTACTTCATGCCCCATATAAAGTACAACAAATATTTTTGTAGTGCATTAATTTATCTACAAGGAAGACTTTTTCTGATTTCAAACAGCCGTTGTCCAAATATGACTCATCAGTCATCATCCTCATCCACGCCCTTTTTTCTCATTGTTTACATGGTGTGGGGTGTTACATAAACTGGCTCTATCTCTGTTCAGTATAAACTGCTGTCCTACTTTCCTTGACAGTCATGCCTGACTGTTGCAGGTCTTCTCTTATGCAAAGCATCCGTCTCTTGGCTGGATGCCATCATTTACTCTTGCCTTCCTCCTGTCTCTCCAAAATGCACTTCATCAAATCTGCGTTCCTGCACATGTATCCAAACAAATGTAGTATGTTCTCCTTCACCATTTCTAACTCCTGTCTCTCCAAAATGCACTTCATCAAATCTTCTGCATTCCTGCACATGTATCCAAACAACTGTAGTATGTTCTCCTTGACCATTTCTAAAGACGGAGCTACTTTGGCTACTGCACTTATCCACATTTCTTTATGTGTCAAAAGTATAAGTCTTACTACCCATCTCACGCACTTCATCTCCATTACTTGAATTTTTCTCAGCTACTCGACCTTCATTGCCGGTCTCTCTGTGCCACACAGAAGTATGGGTCACACTACTGTTTTATGCACCTTCTTTGCCATTCACATAAGTATGGGTCACACTACTGTTTTATGCACCTTCTTTGCCATTCATCTATCTCACAATACTGCATCATTCTGGTTCCTGTAAAATACTTTGGACATGACCTTGAACTACTTCATACCCCATATAAAGTACAACAGATATTTGGCTACAGCCCCTTGGATTCTAGCTTTGACTTCCTCATTCAGACTTCACTTTTCCTCAACCAGCCCTCCTAGATACTTGAAACTGTTAATCCGTTTCACTGTTTTGCCTTTTATCTCAGTTCTCAATTCCTTCTGATTTTCCCATTTGCTGCTATTACAACTGTCTTATCTGTACAAAATTTAATCCCATGCACCTTCAGTTTTGCATTCCATTACTCTAGCCTTCACTGATGTTCCTCTACAGAGTCTGCTTGTAATGCCGCATCATCTGCATAACCGCATTTTTGTTGATCTTTCCATTCTAAACTGCTGATGTAGTCGATCACCAGACAGAACAGAAGTGGGCTCAGAGCTGAACCCTGATCCACATTTACTACCACTGGGAACCCCTCTTTCAATCTGAACTGTTCATAGTTGTCTCATTGCGTCCTTGAAAATACTCTGCACAAACTCTAACAATATATCAGGGACCTTAGACCTTCACAGGACTGCCTAAATCAGCTTTCTTTGGAGCTTGCTGTATGTTTTTCTGATTCTAAGAATGTGCATTATAATTCCGTCCTCATTTCTAGCTTCTTCTCCCCTATCTGTACCACTGCAGACATCAGGTCAGTTGTGCTGCATAATGATCTGACTTGTTCATCTGCCATCATATTTTTTACTGTTCTGCATATTTGTTTACCATTTACCACCTCTAGAACCTCTGTGTGGTATGTAAGGAGTTTGATAATCCTGTCTTGCCTGCAGTTGTGTATATTCTATTTGTCCCTGTACACTGGCACTGGAATGCTTATTCTGTAGTCATCTGGAATATGCTTCTCTCGTCCTACTGTGATGAATATGCTCAGGAGCCATTCTGCCCCATTACACTCAAAATTTTGAAGATATCTACTGTGACTTCATCTGAACCTGCCACTTTCCATAAATTCATTTTGCTTAGTGTCGTTCCTACTTCTTCAAGGACAGATTCTCCTTCTCTCTTCCATCATAGGGTGTACCCAAGCACTACAACTTGTGGGGTAGTTTCTTCATTCAGATGCTTCTTGAAGCACTCCTTCCATCTGACCCTGATATTCTCTGGACTGGTGAGCAGATTGTTGCTGATGGCCCTTGTGAACAGCATCTGATGACTCTCTTGTTTATATCGATGCAACCAATTTGTTGTCCTCTTTGTTACGCGGTCAGTATTGTTCTTAGCCTGCTCCTTCTTTTCACTTTTCTCACATCTTACTGCACTCCTTTCTTTCTTTGTTAACTTTCCTAATGTACCTTATTTCCATATGTCGCTTGGCCACATATCTTTTTATCATCCTCACATATGCTGTTTGAGGTGCTGCTGTTCTTTTTTTGGCTCCACTTACTGCCTCTTCTTCATGAGGTGCTAGAGGCATGAGCATTTCCTTGAACTCCTTATTTTCACTCCAGTCAACTTCCAGGGCTTCAGCCTACACTCTGTTGAACTCTAGAATCTTCTTTGACCAGTGCCTGCAGCAGATTATAGCCACCAATGGTTTATGCGGTGGGCAGTCCATTCCACTGGAGATGATTTTGCAGTCTATGATTTGACCCCAGTGCCCTTTCCTCAGCAGGAGGAAGTCTACCAGAGTTGCATGCTGACCACTCTTGTCTGTGACCATCTATCTTGGTGAACTATGTATTGGTTACCATTAAGCCATTTGCCAGGTAGAAGTCTTGAATGGCCACTTCTTCATTATTACTGTTGTCCCAAACATGCAAACCCAGGCAATCCTCATTGCTGCACTGCCTTTTCACCTTGACACTTGACACATAGAATATCCAGTTTCCTTCTCACTATCATATCATCTGCTTCCATGCTGTACCATGTCAGTGAAGAAGCTGTATTCATTGTAGCAGTCCTTAGCTCATTTCTTTTTTCCTTTTATATTTTTATTGTTTTCCAAGTGAAAATACAATATTCTAACAAAACTTGTATGTAACAATCTGAAAATCTTGAAACTGGTAATAACAAACAGTAAAAAAACTTACATACAGTTAATAATGGAAGAAATTTACAGTAATAATATTAAAACAGGCAAAATATAAAAAAGTAACTATTTACAAAGGTGTCTAATCATCTGAAAGTAGCATAAGCAATTAAAGTCAATCATATCTGTTTAGCCAGATATGCTGTCCATTTTCTCCAAGGTTTCCATTACTATTAACCAAGAGTTCTGAAATGATGTAATAGTGCTGGTTCAATTTTTTAATGTATTCAAATCCATTTAGCCAACAGTCATGGTAAGATTTTTGAATTCTTTAAATGTTGAAGTTTGCTTTTTACAGTTTATGTAATTGTCTTTCTCGCTATAGATAAAGTCCATAATATTGATTGTCTGTTTCTTGAAACGCTGTTAGGTACTGGTGAGTTAAACAACACCAATGATTTAGTTAACTCAAAGTTGTTGTTAAATATAGTCTGAAGAAAAAGAGCTTATATTAATCTAATAGGATTTTAATTTTATACAGTCATAGAAAACATGTTCCCAGTTCGCCTCTAATTCCAATTTACATCTCCAACAGCTTTCGTGTTGTTAAACATTAGAGATATTTTATGTGGTGTATGAAAGCTTCTATGTAAGAATCTCCATGTAAAAAAGTGCCAATGGGGAGATAATGTTGAATGTTTTGTTGACCTAAGAATTAGTTTTATCTCATCATCTTGTGGTGGGTGTTTATTAATCTTTTCAAAGTAATTCTAATAAGATTCTTTATGGTATATTTTGTTTTCCCTTATTAATTTGTAAATGTTTGATAGATATCCATTTCCCTGATAGGCTTGATTAATGATGAATGTAATATAGTCAATAAATTTAGGTATCTTTTGTCTAACAGAAATTTGCATTGTATCTCTCTTGATTATTAGTGTTTGCCTTAAAGATTGTAAGGTTAACCAAGTGTTGTTGGGTAGATTATATTTTTCTGTTAGGTAAGTGATGGAGAGTATATTGTTCTCGTCCAAGAACTGATGCCAGTATATTAAGTCTGCTTTCTTTAGGATTTCCATTTTGTTAAGATGAAGCTTTTCAAAATTGTTACAGGTATATGCTATTGGAAAAATTAAAAATACCCAAGATTTAATACTGGTATCAGAATTAAACTTTTTAAATATAGTTAATGTATGAGTTATATAGAACAATGCCATGTTATTATTCTTATTTTCAGTTATGTGTGATTTTAAGGTCCAATAAAAGATGTTTGAAAGAATAAGTGGGTGATCTTGTATTTGTTTTTGCATGGCATCTAAGCAGATTTCTTGGTGTAATGATTTCCAGATCAAAGAATATGATGGATTAAGCCATAAAGTAATATTTTTAATTACTGCGGATTGGGCATATATCTCAATATCTGGGAGATTAATTCCACCATTTTCCCAGTTTGGTAAATGATTATTCAAGGGTATTCTGGGTTTGCGTAAGTGCCATAAGAATTTTAAGATTATTTTATTGTATTTTTGTATTATATGTTTAGGTGGTGGTAGTGAAAACACTTGTATGAGGTATAATATTTTGGGGAAGATGATTGATTTGATTAGATATAGCCTGTCCTCAATTGTGAATAAATATTTATTCCAGTTATTAATCATGTCTGTATTGCTTATTGTTGTGGTGTAGTTATATAAGATAGAGTCATTTAAGTCCTGTATTATATAAAGTGCTAAGTATTGACATTTATCATCAGAGACAATATATCTGGAGAACTTTTTATCCAGTTTGTTTTTTGTTTTGGAGTTTTTAACATAATATTTTTGTTTTGTCATCATTGAATTGCAGTCCCGAAACATTTTGGAAATGGAACATGCTTTTAAATAAAGTTTGAATAGAGTGATTTGCATTAGATAAAGATAGAAGGATGCTGTCTGCAAATAGTTGTAGTTTCAATTTTATATTTTAAGTTATTTCTATACCTTGTATGTTGACCTCTGACCTAATATTGTTTGCAAATGGTTCAATCAGTAATGTAGATAACAAAGTTGATAACGGACAACCTTGTTTGGTTCCTTTTTTAATTGTAGTAGGTCCTGACCTATAGGATCCTAATTCAACATATGCTAGGGAATTTTCATATAATGTTATAATTAAGTTTATAAAGGCCTCTGGGAATTTATATTCTTCTAAAACTAGTTTTAAATATCTTCAGTTTACGCCATCAAAGACGCTGTTGATGTCTAATGAAACTAATATTAAATCTTTGTTTTTATGTTTAGTATAGTCTATTAATGTCATAATTCTTTTAATGTTATCAAAAGTGTTTCTTCCTTTTATAAAGCCTGTCTGGGCTTTATGTATTATTAATGGGAGAAAGTGTTTAATTCTATTTGCAAAAATTGCCATAAGCATTTTGTAGTCTATGCTAAATAATGATATAAGCATGTTTGAGGTACAGTATTTTTCATCTTTACCTGTTTTATCTATTGGAGTTATAAGTGAATATTTCCATGAAGGGGGAGTTAGTAATTTATCTTTAGATGTGTTATATGTTATATACTTTAAGAAGTAATGATCCTGATTGTCCAAGTACTATGCGTATCATTTCTGGTAACATATTGTCTTATCCAGGGGCTTAATCATTTTAAGTTTTGATATTTGTGTTTTTAGTTCTGTGATTGTTATTGGTTTGTTAATTATGTCTATTTGGTGTTGGGTTAATTTATTAGTAGTATTCTTACTAAGACATTCTTTAATAAAATTTAGTGAAGTTGTTTCAAGGTTGGTTGTGTTAAGTTTATTGTAATGTAGTCTAAATGTTTCTAAAATATTGTTAATATCTGTTACTACTTTGTGTGTATGTTGAAAATTTCTTTGATTTGTTTAGATTTAATTATTTTTTGTTCTATTTGTTAACTGTTTTTGATTGAGGGTGTTCATAGAGTAAGAGTTTAACTTCATATTTTCAAGGTTTATAATGGTTTTATGTTGTAAAATCTCAGAATATTTGCTATTGATTTGTGTTAATTCTGGTATTAAATTGGAGTTGGCTGTTTGTATTTCTAATTTAATTTTATCTAATTTAGTTTATAAATCCATCATTTCTTTATTCCAAGTTTTTTCTTGTTAATAAACCATGTTAGTGTTTTACCATAAATGTATGCCTTTAGAGAATCCCATATGTATATTTCTGAAATATATGTTTATTTCCCAAAAAGTCAGTATTTCATTTATACAGAATTCTTTAAATTCGTTTAGATTTGTTAAATATGTGGGTATTCTAGTAATAGGTAGAGAGAAAAATGGTTCAGTATCTATATCAAATAGTATTGTATTATGATCTGATAGAGGACAGGCTATAACTTTGACTCCGTTCAATTTTGTTAGTAAATCATTGGATACATAGACTCTAGCTATATGTGAGTGTGATGTATGTCTGTGTGAATAAAATGTAAAGAATAATCAGTTATGATCAGCAAATTGATGTCCTTAACTGTTACTGTATCAATAAACTTCATTAAGGCTCTGGAGGCAGAAGATTTTTTCCTTTTACAATGGAAGTCTGAGTCATTATCTTCCATTATATAGTTGTAGTCTCCTGCCATTATTAAACTTCCTTTTGTGTGGTGTATAATATCTTCCAAATGAGTATTTATTGTTTTAGTACCTATCCCACGTAGCCAATATATATTAACCAAAGTGTAAACTTTTTATTAATTTCAACAGTTACCATGCATAGCATACCTGAAGAGTCTTGATATGATGATGATATTTTAGGGGAGATGATAGAATTTCTAATTAATAAAGTAACACCTCTTTTCTTTTGTTTAAAATTTGAAGTTGTTAATATTGAGTAGTTATTGCAATTTAATTGATTTATGTTATCATTAATTAAATGCGTTTCTTGAAGAAATACTAGAGTGGGTTTGTGTATATTAAGATATTTGAATAAACCTCTTCTTTTATTATTGTTATTAAGTCCATTAATAGATAGACACTTCATATTATATTTGGATATGAGATTTTGTTAAAAGTTGTGTGATTATTGTATTTACTGATATATGTGTTTTGGAGAAAAGGATTTGAATACGTAGGTTGTATTTTCCCATTTGTATAAGACACCTTAAGAACCAAATGTAACAAGGTTATGAAACTAAAACTACAGTTACTATAGACAACGTCTTTCCCTATGAGGACTAAGTCCTCCTGTTTGAGTAAATAATTCACACAAACAGTCCCTCTACTTATAACTGTTCTACACTGGTAGAGTCTCTTGACCAGGTTGGCTAATCATTATATACATATTATGATATACAAAAATAAAGTTCAGCTGAGTGGTAGAGAATTTGTTTTGAATCTATTCATGTTAATTATTGTATCACTGGAATGCTTGCTTACAAAAGAAAAAACTTAAACTTTTATATTCTTCCATATTCTGATCAAAATATAGCTTAACAAGAAACTCTGTTTATATATTTTCATTAGCATATTGACCTGTGAAGTACAGCTTGAAACAAGATAAAAAAATCTAATTACATAGACATAGCAGATTTATTACATTCATACAAAATGTTGTATTTTAACTGTTTATCCTTATCATATCAATTATTTCAACTGTTACCTTCCAGCCTGTTATATAGTATTTTGTATTAATTAACTTGTTTCTAATTGTGAAGTTATGAAGCAGTTAAATTAAATCATTTAAGGAAACGATTTATCAGTTATATGTTTAAGACAATGATTGCATGTTGTAAAATTGTTAGGTAATGTCTCCCAATAAAATAAGTTAATGGTTGTTCCTTTAATCCTTGATATTCTTTGTGCCAGGCTCTCTCTTTTCCTTCTTGGTTACTAGGCTATCTGCCCAAGGGCATTTATAAGCCTAGCCCATAGGGTATATTATGTTTTATTACCAACATATGTAATAGTGATAAATTATGTCTGCCTGAATAACATATATTTGCTAATATGCATGACTCATTGTGTGATTCAGTTAATTGATGGTGGATGTTAATAATGATGATTATTTGATTGAAATTCCATCAGAGTAAAAAATTCTTCACAAATCATATATATTATATAAGGCTCAAGCAACATTGCAACAGTCTGATTACTACTGTATATATACATGTATAAAACAGGAAACATTCAAAATAAACTATTCTATGAAAATATTTGCTTGGTTGATAATTAAGAAAGCAGTGCATGTTAAAAACATGTTTCCATTCAATATATTGTTTAGATACTTTAACCAGTTGTTTCACAGTTTCTGGTTTTCTAATTCAGCAGTTGAAAAAACAGTCTAAGCATGGAGTAGTTAGATTTTCTTCTTAGGATAAAGCAGTGTGAGCTGTATTACATTAAGTTCAATATTTATAAACAGAAACATTTTGTATAAATAATATTAACATGCTGAAAAACTTTAACTAGGATCTTAATTATATTTATAGTAAATTATATGAATATTAAGATCCTCTTTTTTCTTTAGATTACAGCTGGGTATAGCGCTAGTTTTCCATTATGTTTAAATTAACAGTGTCCATTTGTTAAAACTCTGACCTTAATTTACGTAGCTTTAGTGAAAGAGGTGGAGGTTTATCTGGTAGAATGTGTACTGGCCCTCTTTGGGGGAGGTTTCCTGTGCTACTTGTAGCAGAAATGGATGCAGTGTGCTATCCATTTGGAGATGGTTTGTTTGGATATGGCCTTGCCCTCTGCTCCTGCAGCAAAGCTGACTAACAATTGACCAGTCTTTCTAAATGATTTAGCCCTGTCTAGGTAGAATCTGAGCTGTCTGTGCACATCTAGAGAGTGCAGAGTCCTTTTCCCCTTGTTTTGTGGGTTAAGGAAAAAGGTGGGCAAATGAATGGATTGGTTGAGAGCCACACTGGACACAACGTTTGGCATGAAGGATGGGTTAGTCTTGAGGTAGACCCTGTCAGCATGGAAAATGATGAAGGGCTCTACAGCCATTATGCTTGTAGCTTGGATACTCTTCTAGCTGAAGTGATGGCCAGAAGCAAAGGCTGTCTTCTAAGAGAGGAACTCTGCTGACACTGCTGCTTCAAATGGGGGCAGGGTGAGCTTTTCCAAAACAAAGTTAAGGTCCCAAGCTGGGGGTAGGTGCTCTTCTTGGTGACCTCAAGCTGTTAGCTCCTCTTAGGAACTGTTTGATGACAGGGTGGGAGAAAAGAGGTAGCTCTGTGCTGAAATGAGCAGAGATGGCAGTGGCATGAATTTTAATGACAGAGAAGGATAGACCCCTGTCTAGTAGGTCAGCCAGATAATCCAGGATGAGAGGTAGTGAGGGCTGAACAGTTCCAGCTCCCTTAGCCTGGATCCAGGTACAAAACCTTTTTCACTTGTCAGCATAAGACGTTCTAGTGCTAGGGCATCTGGCCTCACTTATAATATCTAGAAACTGTTTGCTTAGATTGACAGCATGTGCAGTGGTCATGAAATAAGCCAGACTGCCAGATTGTGGGTCTGCAATTGAGGATGCATGAATCCTCCATTCCTCTGGGTCAGGAGTGTTGGGATCTGAAGGAGATGCCATGGAGGCAGTGGTGACAGGCTGCGCAGCAGAGAGTACCAGTCTGGGACAGTCAGGATTGTCCTCAGTTTTTCCTCCCTTATTTTGAGCAGTATCCTTGTAATGAGCAGTCAAGGGGGGAAATGCATAGACCGAGAGGTTGACCCACTGGAAGGATACAGCATCCACTTTCCAGGCCTTGCTGTGAGGTTCCCTGGTGCAGAATTTGCTGAGTTGATGGTTGGAGTGGGAAACAAAGAGGTTGAGTTTCGGGGTGCCCCATTTCTGGGTTACAAGGGTGAAGGTTCTATGGTCTAGCTGCCACTTGTGTGGGTCCAGAAGATTTCTGCTTAAGTTGTCTGCCAGAGAGTTTAGAGATCCTGGCAGGAATTGTGCTGACAGGTGTAGTTTCATGACTGAGGCCGTGTGCCAAAGGGTCATGGTGAGCCTGCACAGAGGGTTCAAGTGAGTCCCTCCCTGCTTGTTGATATGCCATATCACAGTAGTGTTGTCTGTTTGATGTGCCACATCACTGTGGTGTTGTCTGTCTGATGTGCCACATCACTGCGGTGTTGTCTGTTTGATGTGTCACATCACAGTAGTGTTGTCTGTTTGATGTGCCACATCACAGTGGTGTTGTCTGTTTGATGTGCCACATCACTGTGGTGTTGTCTGTTTGATGTGCCACATCACAGTAGTGTTGTCTGTTTGATGTGCCACATCACAGTGGTGTTGTCTGTTTGATGTGCCACATCACAGTGGTGTTGTCTGTTTGATGTGCCACATCACAGTGGTGGTGTCTGTTTGATGTGCCACATCACTGTGGTGTTGTCTGTTTGATGTGCCACATCACTGTGGTGTTGTCCGTTTGATGTGCCACATCACAGTGGTGCTGTCTGTTTGATGTGCCACATCACAGTGGTGTTGTCTGTTTGATGTGCTACATCATAGTGGTGTTGTCTGTTTGATATGCCACATCACAGTAGTGTCTGTTTTGATCAGTAGAGGCCCCAGGGAGAGTAGGGTCTGAAGGCTGTCAGAGCTTGCTGAACAGCTAACATCTCTTTTTGGTTGATGTGCAGATGTATTTAGTTTGAGCTCCATTAGCCCTGAATGCATCTGCCGTCCAGGTGAGCATGCCAGGCATAGTCTGATGCATCTGTGGTGAAGGTCTGGGTGGCATGGGGTTGTGAGCAGGGTAGTCCCTTGTTGTGGTTGCATGCTGCTGCCCACCAAAGGAAATCTTTCCTTAAACAAGGTATCATTGGTATAAGTGTTTCCAGGTCTTGGGAGTGTTGATACCAAAGGCTTTTTAGGTACCACTGTAGTTTCCTCATATGCAGTCTGACATATGGAATGAGTAGGATGCAGGAAGCCATGAACCCTAGAGCTTGCAGGATTTTCCTTGCAGATAACTGGGTTCTAGTGGCTAGTTGAGAGAAGTAGCCTGTCAGGTAGGCCTGTTTTTCTGGTGTAAGGAATGCCATCTAGGATGCTGTGTCCAGCCTTGCTCCCAGGAGTACAATTTTTTTTGCATGGGTAGTAGTTTGGATTTTTTTTCTTTGATAGTATACCCCAGGGAGGTCCAGTAGGTCCTTTACAAAGGTTAGGTGTTTTAGCAGCTTTTCCTGACTGTCTTTCTGAATCAGGCAGTCATCTAAGTATGGGTAAATTTGAATATTTCTTTGTCTGCAAAAAGCAGTGGCAGGAGCCAGGCATTTTGTGAAAATTCTGGGAGCAGTGGATAAGCCAAAGGGAAGTGCAGAGAACTGAAAATGCAGTGATCCTGCCCTGAAATAGAGATATTTCCTCTAGGACTCCCTGATTGGGATATGTAGGTAGGCCTTTTTCAGGTCTAGGGTGGCTAACCAAGCATCCTTGGAGATCATAGATAGAAGTTGCTGGAGGGTGAGCATTTTGAATTTTGGTATCACCAGGAAAGTGTTTAGAATGGATCGATTGAGGATGGGGCACCAGGTGCCCTCTTTTCTGGGTACCAGGAAGAGTTTGGAGTAGAAACCTTGCCCTACCTGTGCTGCAGGAACATGGTCTATTGCCCTGATCGAGAGCGGGGAAAGGACTTGCATTTTGGCCTCTGGACACTGGTTTGGGGGAAGATCTGGAAAGAAAATTTGTATTATTGGTGCCTGCGTGGAAGGAGAGTTTTCCTCCTATGGGGAAAGAGCAGGTGGGCAGAGGGAGGGGGTGGAAGTGTGAAGTCATTGTGAGTTCTTACCATGAGGGGGTGGCTTAGCACTCCCTGGTTTTGAAGAGGAAAAACTCCATTGCTTATATCTTTGCATTCCCCTGGGGCTGCTGTCTGAAGGGCCTGCTTCCCCGAGGTCTGGGCTGAGCTGACCTGGAGGGGGCAGGAAAGGACCAGTGCTTGGAGGGGCAATGCGCACTGAACCTTGGTGGCTGGACCTACAAGAAGTCTTTAACTGTCTGCATAGATTTAGCTTTTTCTTCCATCTTTTTTTAAGACCTCATCTGCCTTGGTGCCAAATAAGTTGCCTTTGTGCAGTGGTATGTCCAATAATTTGGATTTGACATGATCTGGCAAGGGCTGTTCCTTTAGCCAAGTATGCCTTCTAAGGACAGAACCAGTGGCTGCTGCCCTGCAAGATTCTTCTAGGGGGTCAAAACCACATTGTAAGGTGTGCTTAGTTACTTGACTTGCAGAATGCATTAACTCTTGTAACTCTTTATTTTCTGCACAAGCAGGAGATAGCATACTTGATCACTCATCTCATCTAAGACATGGGTGCACATGTTCAACACCAGATACACCCCTCACTGGGTGAGATCAGATCACAAACTAATCGGCTGCCTGGAGGTCCTCATCACCCCCACCTGAAATAAAAGACCACAGTATAAGAACTTCTCAAAAAAAAGCCGACTTCACACTTCTAAAGACTAGTGTGTGGTCTCCTTTAAGGCCAACAGAGCCATGAGCAGGAAAACAGTACTCAAGCCGCTGAATCACTTACAAATGCCTTCTACCAGCACCTGCAGGTGATTGCATGGATAAGGCAATCCTAAGCAAAACAAAGACTTTGAAAAATTACCGAGGCAGCGTCCAGTCTGGTGGACCCCAGCCATAAACAAACTCTACAACAAAAGGAGGAAGCTACTACAAGATAGAGCAAAATCCTTAAAGGGTAAGACACCTGATCACTATAAGTAAAAACTAAGAGCCCTCATAAAATCATCCAAAGCAAATTTGAGAGAAAAAATAGCTAAAAGACTCAAAGACAATCATAAGGCCTTCTTTAGCTATATTAGAAACCTGGAAACTCCCAGATATGCTCAGAACTAGTTCAAATTATGTGAAGATTACTGATCCTACAGACATTGCCAACATACTGGCTGACAGGTTCAGTGCAAACTTCTCCTCCCCAAAGGAGAGATATCTATACCAAACGATTGCAGCCCCCAAACATCTCCAGCCAAGTGAGAACTGCTCTCCAAAGCAAAAACACAGCATCCATGGGACCTGATGGTGTCCCCCGCTGTGTGCTCTGAACTCAATGAGGAATTAAACCCACAGCTAGACAGCTGTTTAATCAAAGTCTTACCTCTGGATACGTGCCAGGGAGTGGCACTGCAACTGTGGTCCCACTTCACAAAGGCTGCCTCCCGACCCTGGAAAATTACCGCCCATTAGCTTGACAAGTTTTATCTGCAAAGCCATGGAGAGGATCATAATGGACCTCATAAATAAAGACATTGGGAATTTGCAGACTTTGGATCCAACCCAGTTTGGCTTTGTCAAAGGAAGATCATGCCATTTAAACTTGGTTGACTTCTTGAAACAGTAACCAAAGCCATTGATGAGGAAAGGCAGTCCATACAGCCTACCTTGATCTGGCTAAGGCCTTGATACAATACCCCACTCGGGTATCATTGAAAACTCATCAGTTAAATGTTAACCCATACATCACAAGATGGTTTACCAAACTGGCTGAGTGACAGAACCCAATAGAGTCAGAGTTGCTAGCCATGTCAGACTCAAAGCCTGTCACAAGTGGTGTCCCACAGGGCTCAGTCCTGGGCCCACTCTTGTTTGGCATCTACTTTTCGAGTACAAGCAAACACAGAAGGGTTATGGAGTGACAAAGTTTGCAGATGACTGCAAACTGGCCATAGTAGAAAACACATCTGACACAGATATCCTTCAGAAGGGTCTCACAGAAACAGATAACTGGTGCCAGAGCCCACGGCCTAAAGTTAAATGCCAAAAATGCATAGTCATACCCTTTGGGAAAACAAGGTTACCCCTAGCTACCAAATAGGTGGCAATCCACTGAGCACAGAAGAAGTTATCAGGGACCTGGGGACCCAGGTTGATAGTAGTCTGTCATTCGACACCCATGTAGCTAAAGTAGTTAGGAAGACCTTCTACATTGCCCACCTTATCATGAAGGGTTCTCATCTAGATCAAGGGAGGTCATAGTCTCCCTTTACTCATCACTCATCAGACCAATGATTGAGTACAATGCCCCATTCGAATGTATCTGACCCGACACTTGCAGCAGCTGGAGAGGCCACAAGTTCCTCACCAAAGGATAAAGGGTCTCAAAATCTGTCCTATGTTGCCCGACTGAAAGAACTCCAGCTCTATTCAGTCGTAGCTTGCTCAGAGGTGACCTTGCCTAACATACAAGGCCATGTCAAACCCAGATTTGATGAATATGCTTCACCTCAAAAATCTAGATCCATCAGAGCCACAAGGCGGAGACTTAAACCTCGACATCTATTAATAGGACTGCTGGAGGGATAGATTCATCACCAAAAGACTCCTATGCTGTGGAACAAATCCCGCACATGTGAGGCAGAGCACCTCGCTGGCCTTGTTCAAGAGAAATCTTGACCAATGGATGGGAGATCGCAGATATACCCCAGGGATTACCTCAGTGTCACTGCTCGACAGAGGCACAGCAAAATAACGGGTATAGTTCCCCATACTTAAAGGGTGGGTTACAAACGATGGGCTAGGCTTGCAAATGCCCTCGGGCAGATAGCCTAGTATGAACCTATGAACCTAAGTATGGGTAAATTTGAATATTTCTTTGTCTGCAAAAAGCAGTGGCAGGAGCCAGGCATTTTGTGAAAACTCCGGGAGCAGTGGATAAGCCAAATGGAAGTGCAGAGAACTGAAAATGCAGTGATCCTGCCCTGAAATAGAGATATTTCCTCTAGGACTCCCTGATTGGGATGTGTAGGTAGGCCTCTTTCAGGTCTAGGGTGGCTAACCAAGCATCCTTGGAGATCATAGATAGAAGTTGCTGGAGGGTGAGCATTTTGAATTTTGGTATCACCAGGAAAGTGTTTAGAATGGATAGATTGAGGCTGGGGCACCAGGTGCCCTCTTTTCTGGGTACCAGGAAGAGTTTGGAATAGAAACCTTGCCCTACCTGTGCTGCAGGAACACGCTCTATTGCCCTGATCGAGAGCGGGGAAAGGACTTGCTTTTTGGCCTCTGGACACTGTTTTGGTGGAAGATCTGGAAAGAAAATTTGTATTATTGGTGCTTGCGTGGAAGGAGAGTTTTCCTCTATGGGGAAAGAGCAGGTGGGCAGAGGGAGGGGGTGGAAGTGTAAAGTCATTGTGAGTTCTTACCATGAGGGGGTGGCTTAGCACTCCCTGATTTTGAAGAGGAAAAACTCCATTGCTTATATCTCTGCATTCCCCTGGGGCTGCTGTCTGAAGGGCCTGCTTCCCCGGGGTCTGGGCTGAGCTGACCTGGAGGGGGCAGGAAAGGACCAGTGCTTGGAGGGGCAATGCCTACTGAACCTCGGTGGCTGGACCTGCAAGAAGTCTTTAACTGTCTCCATAGATTTAGCTTTTTCTTCCATCTTTTTTTAAGACCTCGTCTGCCTTGGTGCCAAATAAGTTGCCTTTGTGCAGTGGTATGTCCAATAATTTGGATTTGACATGGTCTGGCAAGGGCTGTTTCTTTAGCCAAGTATGCCTTCAAAGGACAGAACCAGTGGCTGCTGCCCTGCAAGATTCTTCTAGGGGGTCAAAACCACATTGTAAGGTGTGCTTAGTTACTTGACTTGCAGAATGCATTAACTCTTGTAACTCTTTATTTTCTGCACAAGCAGGAAAAGAAGATATTTTTTTTTGTTTGAGGAGTTCCATGTTATGTTGCTGATATTTCAGCACATGAAACTGACAATTTAGTGCTCTAATAGCAAGAGTAGCAGAGGTGTATACTTTTTTACCCAATCTGTCTAATGCTCAGGAATCCCTATCTGAGGGAGTGGGATTCTTAGCAGAAGTTGCTTTAATTCCTTTAGGTCCTTGATAGATAACCTTGGGGTCAGCAGTAGGATTTTTTAAAAGACATTTGTGAGAGTCAGGGGCTCTGTAATACTTGTCTGTTTTCCTGGGAGCAGGAGGGAGGGTATCAGGAGTCAAACTGGATTCCATAAAAACATCATCCACAACATTAAGGACAGGAGGAATTGCCAGAGGTCTGTGCTGCGGAAGATCTAAGAATTCCCTGAGTCTCTTTTTTTGACTGAGGGTAGTCCTGACATTCCCATTGGAAATGTTCCCTTAAGGTATGTGGGGTTTCCCCAAAGGAAAAGTCCTCAGGTGGAGAGGCTAAAGGGATGGATTCCTCTGCATCAGAATCATTATAAGTTGAGAGGGGTTACATATTTTCATATTCAAATGCATAAGTCATCGGACTCCTTTTCAGATAAAACTACTGGGGACAAATCTCTTTTTCATTTGGAAGGGTTAGCCTGGCAGCTCCTGATAAGCATTATAAGGTTTTCCGCCATTTTAAGCATCTGAGACTGAGGCAAGAAAGCAGGTGCCTGAGACTGGGTCGTCAGTTTCTTGGGTGTGGTTTGTACCCTGGGCCTTAGAAACTCGGTAGTTTTCAAAAGAATCATAGATGCAGAAGAAGTCGTCGGTCTGTGTCGAGAATCAGTAGTGTGAAGTACTTCCTCAGAAGCTGGTGCCTGCTGAGAACCCATCCCAACTTGATATTCAGGAGGGGCATTAACCTTAAGAAT
>NC_056748.1:156463109-156495609 GCF_019279795.1 Protopterus annectens | reverse complement strand
AATGGCATCTGACCACTACTCATTCAAGACAGGAGGCCACAAGCATAGAAAAAAGCTCAGGGCATAAGTGGCAGTCCTGTCAGGCAGACATATACAGACATTTACATGCAAGGATGAAAGCACATAGCCTTTCAGTAACACTGCTGGAAACTGTGGCTTGGTTAATAAAATACCTGAGGGGCCTGTGGAAATCAAAGAGTTACTTATGGGTTAACACTAGCCCATTGGTGAGGGGGTGCATGGCATTTCTGTATGACACTGGCAAACCAGTATAAGCCCTGGCCTTGAAACCAAACTGCCAGCCAGTGTTGGGAAGAAAGGAAGGGTGTTGATAAGGTAGTATTCCTTACTTCTAGTTCAACAGCTCCCCATGTGGACAGTGGAGGAACTGCAGAGACCATTACATATGAATAGTGTGTATGGGGTGTGTATATGTATCTTGCTGTCTTACTATGGGTATAGGATAAGACATTGAACCCTGAGCTAACCTGTTGGCACAAAGCTTTGCATTCATTCTTGCAAGAACAAATGAGATATCCAAGTAAGTTAAGGAAATGCATTCCAGAGTCCCATTATGATGGTGTTCCCCCTAACTGGCTTCACTCTCAAGCCTATCACGAGGAATGAATGGATACTGAGGTGGATATGTGAAGTGGACCAACATCAAATGATAAATTGTGTGCAAAAAAAAAAAAAAGA
Organism: Protopterus annectens; assembly: GCF_019279795.1. Taxonomy (NCBI): domain Eukaryota; kingdom Metazoa; phylum Chordata; order Ceratodontiformes; family Protopteridae; genus Protopterus; species Protopterus annectens. The sequence goes on along the minus strand of NC_056748.1, from coordinate 156,494,910 downwards.
TAGCATCCATTTTAAACACATAATGTACGTGCAGACGTCAGACCCCACTGCTTAAGTTAAGGTACCCCATGCTTGTACTACAGTTGATGGTGAAATCATTGGATACAGATCAGCTTGCCTATTCATTAGCCCTAAATACATGATTTTTTTCTTTTTTAAAGCTGACACTGTGAATAATATTTTTAATTAAACAAAGATTGATCACTCATATTAACTTTTAGACCATAAAAATGACCCTACCAGTAATTAATGCAGAACAGAGAAGTGTAGCAATGACAAAGCTTAATGGAAATTTGTACCACTGCAGGTAATGTTGCTTTTTTTTTTTTTTTTACTAAAATGTACTCATATGTGCTTCCAGTTAAAGATGAAGTAAACCAGCTAAATACAAGACAAACTTATAGTAAATAGCAAGTTTTTATTGATTAATATCAGAAGAACATGATCTCAAACTACTTTAATTTAAATCATTATGAGATCTTTGTAGGCACCCTCTGTTTTCTGACACACACTGAAGAAAATCTTATGTCAAAATGCATATTTTTTTTATTTATAGCTAGTAGATAAAGCAGTTCATTTTCTGTTTTTTTTTTCTAATGGTAGATACACATTATGTTTTTCTGATTTGTGACAGGGTGCAGGGTAGAAGCCCAACCTTGTGAGCGCAGAACCCTTGAAACAGTAAAGGAATTCAAAGGAAATCACATATGTTGGAAAGGCTCCAAGAGCTACAATGCACCCTATACATCACTGTGCCCCTTTTATAGGTAAGCTAATTATATTTTCTCACTGTATGCATGGCTAATAACCTTTTCCATTTCCCCATTTTAAGCTTTTTTAAAGTAAATTTTTATCAGTTTAATATATTTACAATATGTACACAGAAAGGAAGAAATTCACTATCACATACTGTGATACAGTGTTAGGAATACATTGAACCTTCAAGTAATCTTATATAATTAACATATTAAGGATCTTTGTATTTCAATAGCAACATTTCAAGGCTATCCCAGCCACTAAAAGTCTTAGTATGATTTATTGATCTTATGCTGATCACTTCTTTTTTTTCAGTTTTACATAGTATTGCTATTAAATGTAAAAATTGTTTGAACGTAGGAATTGAATTTGATTTCCATTTTTTTGTAATAACTTTGTAGCAACTGCCAACAGACTCCAAAATGTTTTTTGTTGTTTTGCTTTTACAGATACAGGAAGTGGAACATCCGTTAGTATTATTGATCTAGTTAAAGAACAATTATCAGACCATAACCCCTTAAAAACATGCATATCTTTCCACTATTATTTTCATTTTTCACAATCTGTAAACGTGCATCCAATCAGCTTTTACACCTTTACCACATCTCCAACAAACTGAAGAAGTCATTTTAGTAAACATAAAGATTTTATAGGGAGCAACAAACATTCTATGTATATATTTCCACATAACAAACTTTACAGTATAACCAACAAACTCCAAAAGACTTCACAAAGTTGAACCAAGAACACAAAAAGATGCCAGAGTTGTATTTTATTTTACTAAAGAGTTGTATTCTGACAGGGAGAACTGAGATTTCTGGTGTCTTTTTTGTGTTCTTGGTTTGACTTTACAGTATAAGCTTGAAGAAATTTGATTAAGTATTATTCTTACCATAATGAGTCACTTAATCCACTACTATCTAGAAAATTCCAGAATTGTGCACCAAAATTATTATTTATAATTAACATATATAACTTAGACAAGCTTCCCTTGTATTTCAATTTACCTTTGATGATAGCATTAATTTATTCATATAATGGGGGGATAGTGTTCTGTTCCTCTTCACTCATGTTATCTACAAATTCATTTAATTTCTTACTGATGGATACTATTAACTGGTTATCAGATTCACCCAACTTATAATCTTTCATTAAATTTTCTGATGACTTAGCTTTTGCTTTTTGAAAGCAATCAGACCATAATACTAATATATTCATTTTTAGTAAATTAATTGTAGCATTGCTCTAAGTTTCCTTAACTCTAGAAGTCTGTGCAATGGGAAAGCACAAAAATTTCCATCATGATATTAATGAAGTTTTAAAAACATAGCTCTTAACTGTTATAAGAATTTATTTTATTTATGCAGAGTCTAAAGATTAAAATGAACTTCCTTGTAAGCTAAACTTAGCCAGATGAAAAGATTGTTATATATTTCTAATTTTTCATAGTTGATACAGTTATAAGAATTTAGTATAATCTGCTCCTGAAAGGTTTTCTATTGACTATAAGTGTCAGTTGAGCCTATGCAGGGTATAACAAAGTTACAATTTGCAGCAAGAGAATAAGATTCTACATCTTGGAAGCTAATGTCGCCATACTCCCATAATCTTACAAGATTTCTATAAGTAATTCTCAACTTTTTAGAATACCATAAGAATGAAGTTAACATTTTCCATTTTCTTTAAATTTTTTTTGTCAGGTATTAAAACTGCTGAGAGTCAGCTATATGTGTTTGTAATCTTGGGTGATATAATTATTTTAATAAGTACTGACCTAGCCTCAAAGTAAAAAAACAAAGCATTCCATTTTTTAATAAGAAGTAACACTTCTTCAATTAGTTTTTCAAATTTATTACAAGTAATTTTACTCACATCTTGATAGATTTGTATTCCAAAATATTTTAGCTCTTTTCCTTCCCGATTATTTATTCATACCTATCTTTAAACGTACTGTCTAGTAATTGATTTAACACTAACATTTTAGTTTTTTTATTATATTTCAGCAGTGATACTTCTTGAAACTTTTCAATTTCCTCATCTGTTTCTTTGATTGAATAATTTAAATCCCCTATACTTAGTAAAATATAATCTGCAAAAAATTGTATTTTAGATTGTCAATCCTTGTTAATTGAGATTTCTTCAATTTTTCATGCTTCATGTACTATTAGCTAAGGGTTCAATAACTAATGCAAATAGTAGAGGAGATAAGGGACATCCTTGGTTTGTGGTTTTGAGCAATGGAAGATCCAGTTTTAACATATACGTTGGAGTCTCTGTACAGGTATTTTAATACAGCAATAAATTGTGCTGGAAATGCAAACACTTCCAGTCTACCGAATCAAAAGTTGTCTTGATATCTAAGCCAATTAAGGGTGATTTCTTGTTCATCCCTTTTTCTGAATCTAAGATAGTTACTATCCTTTTTATATTATCATACACTATTCTATTGGCTATAAATCCCGTTTGATCTTTATTAATTCATTTATCTACAATAACTCTTATTCTTGTAGTGAAGATGGAAATGAATATTTTATAGTCTACATTTAATAATGAAATCAGGCTATATGAGGAAACTAACTTATTAGCCTTTCCTTGTTTAAGTATAGGCGATGAGGGAGGATTTATTTTGTCACTTTGAATTATCCTGAAAATGTCACTCCACAACTCTAAAATATTTAATGGAAGCAGACTATGTAATTCCTTACTTAAACCATATAACCCTGGAGCTTTACCATTTCCCCCTTTTTAAAGCTTCTTTAAATTCTGTTAGAGTAATTGGCTTATTCAACAGAGATATTTGTTGTTCATTAAGTTTATTAATAACATTTTTATTTAAATACTTCTCAATTTTGTAATCATCACAATTATTATTTTTATCTTTATTAAGATCCTCATGGAATTGTTTTAAAAATAATAAGCATTTTCTCCTTGTTTGAAGTAAACTTATTAGTGTGAGGATTTTGGATATTATTGATTTGTACCTTTTTGCTTAACATCTTACTTGTATTAGCTAATTGTGTAGATCTGTTGAAGTCATCGCTTATCTGTACAATTTTATTTTTTTTCCCTAAATCTATCTCTACTTTATCTATTTAAACTGTTTGATTGATATTTTGACATTAATCTTTAATGACAGTATTATCTAATTTCATTGTTTGTTATTTAAACCTCACTTTGTACATTTTATCTTGTATTTCTAGCAACTGTTTATTCCACTCTTTCATTTTATTACTAGCCAATTGTCAAGACCAAGAATCAACCACAAACTTGAAAGTAAAGAACCAGTCCAGTTTCCAGTCCACAACCAAAGTTCCATTTATTGAGCGCTTTCATCAGTAACTATCAGCTGACTTCTTCAGAATACAAAGCCAGGCTGACAAAGTGTCATATATACATCCAACAAAATCATGTGATATTCACACCCAATCATCATTTAAAACCATATATATATATATATATATATATATATATATATATATATATATACAGCATAAAAATATATGTTAATAAATATAGGACTCATACACATAAAACCTTACAAATCTCAAACCCCTTAAATAAAAAGAATGAGATAAAAATATCGACAAACAATGAAAAATTATGTACCTTAAAAAAAAAATTTTTGTTAACTATTGTCCAATCCATGAATGCATTCTCAAAAACTACTCAAACTTACACTCTCATTTAGGCCAGGAAAATTTGTGGCATTTAGGTGTTTAAGATAGATAATTTTTCATTGTTTGTCCATATTTTTATCTTTTTCTTTTTATTTAAGGGGTTTTAGATTTGTAAAGTTGTATGTGTATGAGTCCTATATTTATTAACATATATTTTTTTGGTATATATGGTTTTAAATGATGATTAGATGTGAATATCACATGATTTGTTGGATGTATATATGACAGTTTGTCTTTGTATTCTGAAGAAGTTAGTTGATAGTTACTGATGAAAGCGCTCAATAAACGGAACTTTGGTTGTGGATTGGAGACTGGACTGGTTCTTTACTAGCCAATCTTCCCATTCTGTCTTTAATATGCAATTTTAAGGAATCCCATAATATGATTATTACAAATCTGACCATCATCATTCAAAGATAAAAAAAAAAATCTTGATTTGATCCTTAAGGTAACTCTTAAAATCTTTTAATTTCATCATATATACTAGAATTCAAGAAATAATTTGAAATTTCCTTATATCCATTATACTTAAAGCATTATAAACAGATGAAGGACAAAGAATCATTTTAAAATAATGCACCTTATCAACTAAATCTGTTGAGGCATAAATGCTATCAGTTCTAGTATTGTGTCCCATACACATAAGAATAATGAGTGAAGAACAATGACTTATCTTCTGCTTTTACTAGTAAATCAACTACATTGTTATTACTAATCCATCCATTTATTGCTTTAGCCAATGGTAGAACTTTAGCTTTGTTCTTTTGTTCACTTGTATCTTTTATACTACCTGCTAAAATTAATCTACCCTTCTCATGATGTTATAGTAAGTTTAAGTGATCTTTATCCACTCTTGCACCTAATCCAGGGATCCAGAAAAATTAGTGTATAGAGCCGCCAATTATATTTCATTATTACAAATGTATACATTCCTTTGGGAACATTAATGAACTCCATGACCTTAGGCATCACAGTAGATTTTCACCAAAGTATAGCAGTCTGGCTACTCTTTTTGTTAAAAGAAGCAGATGATAACATTTTTTAACCTAAGTTATTTAAATATTGTATATCATAATCTATCAAGCGAGTCTCTTGCAAAAATGTAATGTCTCCTCTGTTTAATTTTAGCTATCTCACTAATGATTTCCTTTTGTTGCTATTATTTAATCCATTTAAATTAATATATAATAGATTAAAACTATCCATACTGTCTATTTAAAATATTTATTTTAAAAGATAATATGACACATTTGTCCACTATATTAATTTAGTCATATAAGACTCTATTGCATTCTTCCAGCACTATCTTAACATTCCACACTTGTAATTCTTCCTTTCTACAAACTAAACTACTAAAACTTGTAAATAACAGAAACAAGTCTACAACTGTAACTGTAGATATTACTAATAAAATAGAACCTATCATAGATACCAAAGTTTCTAGTTTACCCATAGACTAGACAAGCTACTATACTATCCCTCTGCTTACCAATATTTAAAATTCATCAAAAAACTAGCCGCAAGCTACAGTGACTTAAAAATGATATATATAAATTAAAAATAATGAGACTATTAATTTAGTTATATATTTTAAAATTTAAAGCTATCCCCATTACTGCACAAAAGTTTAGTAATCCTCTTTTATTAAACACAAATATTAAATAATCCAGCAGTGTACTATTTACCTATTTATGTGATAGTAGTATAAATTATCCATTAAATATTCCTAAATTGTTCGCTCATTTATTATTATAACTAAATCCGTAAATAAATAAGTAGAACACAGTGAGACCTGAAGAGATAAATATATCTGTAAACTTAAAAGTGACAGGTGATCTTATCTTACAAAACTATTATACAAAAGGGAAATTAATGCACATATTTATTTATCATGCTAAAAGATATGTACAGATTACATAGATGTAACACAAACTGTGAATTAATTTTAAAATACAAGTGTCTATTATCTTAAAATTTTGTAACACTCTTAATATGATAAATATCAAAATATTTAAAAATGTTTTAGCTTATTAAACTAATTCATAAAAATATGTAGATTACAAACATCAAAGAGAATGCCTTGCTATTTCCATGGAGGAAAATATCTTGCAGTCTATACTGTATTCAGAACTCATAATGTGCTTAATTCAAATCCCATTCTCCCTTCCCAGGCTCAAGCATATTGAAAAATCTACTTTACTGTCTATCAAAATGGATGCACAGATTCAGCAATATAACACTCAAATTTCAGCTCTGAATTTCAAGTGGGAGGGTGGCCTAATGGTTAAGGTGTTTGCCTTACAAACACAAGGTGCAGGGTTTGAGTCTCACAAGGAATAATTGGCTAGGCTTAAAATGACCCATAAGGGCAGTTAGCCTAGTACTAATCTATTTCTATTTCTATTTCTAAGTAGTCTTAGTGAATCTAATAGCATACAGCTTCAAAGTTCATTTGAACAAGCTTCAAATTTCAGCTTTCTGGATAGTTTCAAATATTTTATATGATTTTCTATGTAAATTTTATGATATTTTGTACATTCACATTTCTGCTATATGCAGGTATATGTAATACAGGTCTGTATTATAAGAAGTGTTTTTAAATATATTCTTTCTGTCTTATTTGCCCACTAATATTCTACCGTATTCTGTGTAACTTGTATTTGTAAAATCTGAAAAGCGATATTTAATCATCAGCTCTCTGTTAGAGATTACAGTTTGTGCATATATTTCTTAATTTACTCAGACTGCTCTTTTTTACTAAGCTTACATAGTAGATATTTCATTCCTTATGCATTTGCATATTATTCATATGATGTTTACTTTTCTTATTAATTCTAGTATTACAAGCAATCTTGACTGTAATTAAAATAATTCCTGCTTAATTTGAATATGTGTTTTAGCCATTGTGAACTGCTGCTCTGATCTAAGCTTCACATCCTGACATTTGAATTTAACTACAGTATGTAAAAATTACAACTCATAGCAGCTACTAATTTCTTCTGTAAGTTTCTCATTATTTTTCATTCTGTTAAACTGTTCTAATCAGTAACAAACATATGTCTTTACTTCTTTCCATTAATATGCACAGTTAGAATTAACAGCATAAAATACTAACATTCAGCAAAATGTAAACAAATTATGTAGCAGCAACAACTTCATAGGTTCATAGGTTCATAGGTTGGTACTAGGCTATCAGCCCTAGGGCCTCTACAAGCCTAGCCATAACAATTCCCTGGCTACTTCTTCCCACTTTATTTACTTTCCTGGACCCCTGTCTAGCAGGGCGACTGACATGATCCCTGGGGTGAATTTCCTTTCTCCCATCCAATCGTCAAGGTTCCTCTTGAAGAGGTCCAAAGAGGCACTCTGCTTGACATGTATGGGCAATCTATTCCAGAGTCTGAGGAGTCTCTGGGTCAGGAACCTATCCCTCCAGCATGTTTTGTTTATTGTGATGACAAGGTTTAGATCCCTGGAGCATGTAGCTCTGAGGGATTGGGATTTCTTTAAGTGTAGCATGTCCAACAGCTCTGGGTTTGACATGGCCTTGTATGTTAAGCAGAGATTGCCTCTGAGAAGGCGATATGTGACAGAGTATAGCTGGAGTTTTAAGGTGGTCAGCGTAGGGCATCTGCTTTAGGCCTGTGATTCTTTTAGTGAGGTATTTCTGAGGCCTTTCCAGTTGTTGCAGATGTCTTGAGAGGTACATACCAAATGGGGCGTTGTATTCTATAATGGGTCTAATGAGGGATGAGTACAGTGGGACAATGACCTCCTTTTTTCTGGATGAAAAGCCCTTCGTGATGAGGTGTGCCACATAGAAGAATTTCCTGACTGTTGTGGCGATGTGGTTATCGAAGGTGAGACCACTGTCCACCTGTGTCCCTAAGTCTCTTATCACACTTTCTGTGTTTAGTGTACTGCCACCTATATGGTAATTCATGGATACATGTTTTTCCCAAAGGGATAACAATACATTTCTTGGCATTGAGCTTGAGCCCATGGCTCTGGCACCAAGCATCTGTTTCTGTAAGGCCCTTTTGTAGAGTATCCACATCATTTGGGGATTCAATAATGGCTCCCAGTTTGCAGTCATCTGCAAACTTTGTTAGCCAGAGTCCCTTAGTGTTGACCTGTACTTCAGAGAAGTAGATGCCAAACAAGAGTGGCCCCAGGACTGAACCCTGAGGTACTCCACTTGTCACTTGTCTGGAGCTGGATTTGGAGTCAGCTACTTTTACAGTGTGGGTTCTATCAGTAAGCCATTTAGCAACCCATTGGGTGATATAGGGATTAATACCCAACTTAGTAAGTTTATCTATGATTCCAGAGTGGGGGATGGTGTCAAAGGCCTTGGCAAGGTCTAGATAGGCTGTGTGGACCACCTTACCCTTGTCCATGGCTCTGGAGACTGATTCAAAGAAGTCAATCAGGTTCAGGAGACAAGATCGGCCCTTCACAAACCCAAACTGGGTGGGGTCCAGTGTTTGAAGGTTGCCAATGTCTTTGTTTACTCAATGTAAAACATGACTATAGCTTTTGTTTTACCAGTTCTTCACTTCTAAATAACTATTTAAAAAATGTTATTTTGAGTAGATTTATCACATATGTACTTGAAAAAAGTTCCTTCCTGTTTTTGCAGACAGCAGTGATTAACTTTGGCCTAGAATTTCTCCTCATAGCTCAAAAAGCAAGTCAAAAGCAAGGCAAGCAAGAATCAAGCATTTCCACACAAAAGAAACATTCTTTTTTTTCTCATGATCTTTTAACTGTCAATCGCTTCATAAATGACCTGTTACACAGGAAGAAAGAAACCAAACTCAACAGCACTTTTAACACTTCTAATTATCATATTACTGACATTCAGTTAACCCAACAATGCACATACTAAACAAAGTTAAATAAATAAAATGCAATTCTTAATTTACATTCTACTGCTTACAGGAAGTATTTGTTTAACATTTAGAAATACATTTATAAGTTTTCTTCTTCTTCTTCTTCTTTCGGCTTTTCCCGGTTAGGGGTCGCTACAGCGGATCACCTCAACGCTTATGATTGGCAGTGGAGTTTTACGGTGTCGAGTTGCCAGCCCGGCACCCAACCTTCCACTGAAGGCACACACATACACACACTCACACCTAGGCCAATTTGGAGTGTCCAATCCATTGCATGTCTTTGGGATGTGGGAGGAAACTGGAGCACCCAGAGGAAACCCACACAACCACAGGGAGGACATGCAGACTCCGCACAGAAGGCACCCCAGCCAAGGATCGAACTGGAGAACCTCTTGCTGTGAGGCAACAGTGCTAACCACTGCACCACCGTGGCAGCCTTAAATACATTTATAAGTCTAGTTAAATAAAATGTATTGTCTTCCACTGTAAATATAGTAAAAATGTAAAACTAACAAGTTGTATACCTTATCATGAAAAATGCTTTAGCTTAAAATATAAACACATAGTTACAAATATTTTGAAACTTAAAGTCCAGTACAAACCTGTTACTTAAAGGATAAATCTATTGTTTTAGAAAATAAAAGTCCTGCAATTAAAGAATAAAAGTCACTTGTTTTTAAGCTTTTTAATTTTAGAAGCAGTTTTCCAGAAATTTAGCTCACTCTGTCTCTTGAGGGATATACTGTTCCAATCCATTTCTTCAGTATTATCAAATATTTTATTTTTGTTAACAAAAGTGGAAGTCTCCTCCAGTGTGTCAAATATTTTAGTTCCTTCAGAAAGAAATAATTTGATATTTGCAGGAAACACCAAAGTGGTTTTAATATTGTTATTTTTAAGTTCTTTAATCAGTGGTAAGCAGGATTGTCTTTTACTCATTACTTTTCTGGAATACTCATTGTGAAGCCTGACTACATGTTCTCCTATTGAAATGGGTGGGCCAGACCATGCTGTTTTTTAATGTTTGATATTTTTCTAAGCTGGACATAAACGTAACTATAATTGAAAATGGTGGTGAGTTTTACTTCTTTGAATGTCCTCTCAGGGATTGGTGTACCCTTTCAATTCCAAAATATAATGTTTCAGGTAGATTTCATGTTTTATATTGCCAGGTTGTTAAGAATTAATTATATTGTCTCCCTCATACTTTTCAGATAGACCATAAATTATAATGTTATTTTATCTCAGTCTGTTTTCTAAATCATCGACTTTATCTATGAGCCAGTTATTTTGTTTTAAAAGAAATTTAGTCTGTACTCACCTTCAGATAGTCTCCTTTCATGATCATTTTAAAATTCTTCTGCACTGTTGATTTTTGCAATGTGCTGTTTCATAAGAATTTCTAAATGTTCTATCATCTTTCTGGACTCTTCTTTGAAACTTTCTAGTTTGGTATCCAGGTTGTCCATTTAAGTAATACATCCTGCATACCAGATATTAGTAACTGGATGTCATTTTTAACAAAGGAATGAATCCTGAGTAACATTTCTTCAGTCACTCATGTTAAAGTCCCTTATGTCTTATCCAAGCTGTTGAAATTCTGACAGGGAAATTACATCTTTTGAAGAACATGAAGTTAAAAATCTTTTCTCTGACTATTAGTGAATAAAATTAACTAACTAGTATCACCACACTTTAATTATTTGATTATATTGTCTGTCAGTGAAATGTTTTCAGTCACAGAGCTTTCACCAGTCTCTTCCCTCAGTTAGCCATCTTGGCCACACCCTCCCAATTTTAAGCTTGTTTTTTTCATGTCACATTCTTTTCTACCTGCAATTGTGGATAATCATCATGGCTGAAACCTTATTTCTTTCACTTGATGTCATATTCTCTACAGAAAGGATCCAACAATGTGGCAATAAGTAAGTAAAATTCCAATAACAACTGGTAATTTAGTAATAAATAATTGCAGTATTCCATTGCTTATGCATGCAAGCATCAGTTATGTAAAAGCTTACTGTGACACTTGTACTCTGTGAGTAATACAGACAGCAGCTTGCTTGGTTACAGTATCCAGTGTCAGACAACAACACCACCCTACTGCAGATTTTTATGTTCACTTGTAAGCCTGTAAAGGAAACATACTGCATTGATACAATCATTTCCCATCCCTTTGTATTGCCTGGAGCTCTTGTTCAACATGACCAGAATGTACTTCAACACTAAACATGCATGATTGTTACTGCATGAATCTGTGCTGGTTCCAGTTATGAAGGCTGGAATGATGTGTGGATTATCTGTCATTTCCTCTTCCTGTTCTATGACAAGTGTAAACTAACAAACATGGCAGAAACTGTTTCTGTCAGATTCCAAGTGCACTTTATTGTATTTTGTCACTCATTATCCCTGTTTAGTTTGTGTATTTCCTACCCCCAGGACCCTTACCCATAGCTAGTTCTACAATGGTAGTAAAGCTTATGCAAGTGTTTGTTTCACTTATGCCATTTGTCCTTTATGTAAGGTAAGTCAGCCTCCTCTGCTTTATCTTATATTTTTCTCAGGCGTAAAAAAATGGCTGTCATAATTGCCCCCAACTTCCAGTGACAGTGTGTGCATTTCACCTTCATTTTGGTTCAAGAGACTTTTAGTTGAAAATACTGAAGACTTTTGCAGATAGTATGGAAAAACTGTCAAACTGCCAAAGCCCAAGTGCATATTAGGTTGGCAGTCATAGCACTATAACTTTGGTGATCAACAACATGTTTTATTAAGAAGTAGCAATAAAGATTTCTTCAGAACTTTTAACAAATATTTATGCCTTTATTTTTAAAGCCAAAGGACAGAATGTTTTCTTTGCAGCCCAAACAGGGTATTTTGTATTTGCCTGTATACAAGCCTTCACAACTTTATATGAAAGTTTACATTTTAGAATTTTTAATTTTTGATGATTTTTCTCAGTTTTCAATCACACTCCAGACTTAACAGTGTACCTCAAAAATGTGATGAATGCCATTTTTAGATATACACTAATTTGCTTTGTACCCTGAAAGCTGATTTCACCTAATGGAGGGATTCAGAAAATTATCACCATAACACTACTATGGCACTACTAGTTAGTTCTAGAAGCACTACAGTAGTAAAAAAATTCAGAGATATGAAATAGTTGCATTGAGGAAAAACACATTATCGACTCATTTATGTGTCTCTGAATCAAACACTTAATACAGTTCAACTACTTTAGTGTTTCCTCATTGGAGGCACCTACAGACACACTCTGGTACATGTACACATCCACAGAGACACCAGGGCAGTCTCTCTCACACACACACACACACACACACACACACACACACAAACACACACACACACACACACACACAAACACACCCCTCAGACTTCACGTTTGGGAGGCAGGCTAATTCATTCGGAACAGTTTGGTCATGTACAACAACTCAGACTTTGCTCATTTCTGTAATATTTTGTGACATTGGAATATATATATATATATATATATATATATATATATATATATATATATATATATATATATATGTATATATGGAGTGGGGGAGCAAAGCCCACTCATACACATTGGTGGGTTAGGGAGACTGACTCCGCTCCAAAAATGTCAGGGTTCTACCACTTTAAAGCTTTAAAGGTAGCAGTTTTGAAGAGTTCTCCTACTGGATGAAATTGCTTCCTTCCAAACCTGAAGCTAAATTTCACACTGTAAAAAAAAAAAAAAATATATATATATATATATACATATATATATATATATATATATATATATATATGTATGTATGTATATATATCCCTGATTGTTTATTACATTTATCGCAATTCTTCAGATAAGATCTTAAACTGATGTTCTAGCTTCCCGTACTGCTATCAGTTTACCCAGATTTGAAAGATTAACAAAAACGGTATAACCTGAACTTACTCTCTTATTTCTCTCTGTACTAAAATTTTAATTTGCACATTGAACTGCATCATTTCTCTTTCTAAGTTCTGTCCTGGCCAGTACCATCCTCTTTACTGACTCATTATCTATCTCTCTCTCTCTGTCTTTCTTCCCTTCTTTCTGTTTGTTTCCTTGCCAGGGTAGAACACTGATCACATTGACCAATTTCAGGCCCAGTCTGGGTGCTTAAAGAGACAAACAGTAGTGACAGTAACATCGGATCATTGTGAAATTATACAAACTGACGTTGAGGATACATTAAATGTGATCCAAAGTAGAAGTGATGGCTATGTGCAGTAATTACAAGTTTTAGTATTTCTCCACCAACTCCCACTTATATGCAATAATTATAATTTTGCACTTTACGTATAATGATTACTTGAACTGCGGTGGTGGTGCTGCAGTAGCGTTGTCGCCTCACAGTTAGACGTTGCTCGTTCGATTCTCAGAGTGTCTTCTGTGTGGCGACATGCGTGAATGGGCGTTCCTTCTTTGAAGGTTGTGCGTTAGGCCTGGCAAGCCAGCACGTCAAAATCTACTGCCAGTCATTAGCAGGCCGGAGTTCCGCTGTGGTGACCCCTAACCGGGAAAAGCCGAAAGAAACACACTTATAATGATTACTTGTACAACTCTGTCTTCATTTTATACTTTAGATTATTGTCCACTGGAAGAACATTCTATGGAGTTTTGTTTATTATCTCTCTGCTTTTTTATTGTAACACCAAGTTGGTCTGAAAAAGGTCGGTTAGATGCAGTGCTGTGCACTGGATAACAGATGTAAATCAGTGAATCAACCACTCAGTCAATTGCTTTATCTCACAGCACTTGTTGATAGAGAGAAACCAAATAACTTTATTTGGTCTTGGAAATCCATGCTTATTTCCTCTTCAAATGAGAGAAAAAGAGGGAGAGAGAGAGAGAGAGAGACAGACAGACTAAATTCAGAATGTTGGGTTATGAAAACATTGAAGTCTGTTGAATTTATTTATTTATTTATTTGACACTTGTTTACTGGGAAAGTCCAACTGGGCAATAAAGAACCCATTTTCAGTGGAGGCCCAGGGAGAAAAGCTTTACAAAACAAAAATAGTTTAAACATTAACAAAATGTATTTATTACATTTGTTTAGCGGGTAATGTCCATCTGGGCCAGAAGCCCATTTTCAGTAGAGACCCAGGGAGAAAAGCTCCTGACATTCAGTAGAGAATCCAACAAATACTAACAAATATAACAATAATAATGATGTTTGATAAAAACAGTGTATATGTCTAAAGTAAACAATTAGTTATGGTACATACATGAAATACAGTTTCATAACAATGTGCTTGACCATACAATTGTAAATAGGAGGCGTATTTTATCAGTGCCAAGAATGCTAACATCCAAGCTAGGTAAGCTTGCTTAGGATTTAAGACCACTCTAGCTTCTAATAGGAGAAAAGTAGGCAAGTTGTTAGTTATGAGCAGATAAACAGTAGTTATGGGGTTGTGTTAGGAGAAGGAGCAGAAATGTAAGATATGGATGGGGTGTAGTTGTAATAAGACATATAATTGGGAAGTGGGTAGGCTTAACCAGGAGTATGGCAGGAGCAGAGACATACTCCTAGTTAAGCCTACCCATCAATTGCTTGATCTCACAGCACTTGTAAAATTTAAACAAAAAAGATAATTGTAATAGTATAAACATAAGTATTCACTTGACAGTATCTAAACAAATCACATTATCAGTAGCACAAATATAACAAAAAGATTAACTGCATAGTATAGTTACAGTATTTTACATGTAGTGACAGTGCTACTCATGGCATAATTTATTGGAGTAGTTATAAGAAAAATTTGAAGTAATAGAGAAGGTAGTTTGAAAAGTAAAATAAGCAAAGGGTGTAGTAGTAGAACCATTGAAGAACAGAAGTAGAATAAGAGAAAAAATATATATTACATTGTTGTGAAATAAAACATTACAGATAATGCAAGGGGTTGCAATCACAGGTATTAGGGAGATGACATCCAGCCCGCCCCTCCCCCAAGAGTCTCAGTAGCCAAATTCAGCATTTGCTGTATCACTGAAAAAGACATACTGTACTATAAACCATAGTGTAAGTACAGAGTTAGTATTACTGTAAAACGTATTGTAAGCATGGAGTTAGTATTACTGTAAAATGTAGTGTAATCATGGAGTTAGTATTACTGCAAAATGTAGTACAAGTATGGAGTTAGTATTACTGTAAAATGTAGTGTAAGCATAGAGTTAATATTACTGTAAAATGTAATGTAAGTATGACGTTAGTATTACTGTAAAATGTTTAAGCATGGAGTTAGTATTACTGTAAAATGTAGTGTAAGTATGGAGTAAGTATTACTGTAAAACATACTGTAAGTATGGAGTTAGTATTACTGTAAAATGTGGTGTAAGCATAGAGTTAGTATTATTGTAAAATGTAGTGTAAGTATGGAATTAGTATTATTGTAAACTGTAGTGTAAGTATGGAATTAGTATTACTGTAAAACTTAGTGTAAGTATGGAGTTAGTATTACTGTAAAATGTAGTATAAGTATGGAGTAAGTATTACTGTAAAACATAGTGTAAGTATGGAGTTAGTATTACTGTAAAATGTAGTGTAAGCATAGAGTTAGTATTACTGTAAAATGTAGTGTAAGTATGGAGTTTGTATGCTGTAAAACGTAGTGTAATTATGGAATTAGTATTACTGTAAAATGTAATGTAAGTATGAAGTTAATATTACTGTAAAACATAGAGTAAGCATGGATGTAGTGTATGTATGGAGTTAGTATTACTGTGAAATGTGGTGTAAATATAAAGTTAGTATTACTGTAAAACATATTGTAAGTATGGAGTTAGTATACTGTAAAATGTGGTGTAAGTATGGAGTTAGTATACTGTAAAATGTGGTGTAAGTATGGAGTTAGTATTACTGTAAAACATAGTGTAAGTATGGAATTAGTATTACTGTAAAACTTAGTGTAAGTATGGAGTTAGTATTACTGTAAAACTTAGTGTAAGTATGGAATTAGTATTACTGTAAAACATCATGTAAGTATGGAGTTAGTATTACTGTAAAACTTAGTGTAAGCATGGAATTAGTATTACTGTAAAACTTAGTGTAAGTATGGAATTAGTATTACTGTAAAACTTAGTATAAGTATGGAGTTAGTATTACTGTAAAACATAGTGTAAGTATGGAATTAGTATTACTGTAAAACTTAGTGTAATTATGGAGTTAGTATTACTATAAAACACAGTGTAAGTATGGAGTTATTATTACTGTAAAACTTAGTGTAAGTATGGAGTTAGTATTACTGTAAAACTTAGTGTAAGTATGGAATTAGTATTACTGTAAAAGATAGTGTAAGTATGGAGTTAGTATTACTGTAAAACATAGTGTAAGTATGGAATTAGTATTACTGTAAAACTTAGTGTAATTATGGAGTTAGTATTACTATAAAACACAGTGTAAGTATGAAATTATTATTACTGTAAAACTTAGTGTAAGTATGGAGTTAGTATTACTGTAAAACACAGTATAAGTACAGAGTTAGTATTACTGTAAAACGTAGTGTAAGTATGGAGTTAGTATTACTGTAAAACATAGTGTAAGTATGGAATTAGTATTACTGTAAAACTTAGTGTAAGTATGGAGTTGGTATTACTGTAAAACTTAGTGTAAGTATGGAATTAGTATTACTGTAAAACATAGTGTAAGTATGGAATTAGTATTACTGTAAAATGTAGTGTAAGTACAGAGTTAGTATTACTGTAAAACTTAGTGTAAGTATTGAGTTAGTATTACTGTAAAACTTAGTGTAAGTATGGAATTAGTATTACTGTAAAACGTAGTGTAAGTACGGAGTTAGTATTACTGTAAAACGTAGTGTAAGTATGGAGTAGTATACTAAGTAAGGGGAAGAATAGGCCTGCCGCATCAGCGGTGCTTTCCATTACAGATACTTCTGCTAGACATTTATCAGTTAAACTGCTTGATTTTATTGATTTTGCTGTTTTCATCTGTTTCCCTTTGTTTCACTTCAATTCAACATTGAGATGTCATATGTTGCTTCATATTTCATTGTTTTAGAATTCAACATTTTAGATGTTATT
Source organism: Protopterus annectens (assembly GCF_019279795.1). Taxonomy (NCBI): domain Eukaryota; kingdom Metazoa; phylum Chordata; order Ceratodontiformes; family Protopteridae; genus Protopterus; species Protopterus annectens. The sequence continues at coordinate 156,477,499 of NC_056748.1, read as the reverse complement.
ACTTTCTGGCATTCTCTCTTATGTCAGGTAACTTGTTTCAGTCCCTTTTTTATTAATATTGTACTACTACAACCATTTAGTCTTCCAATTATCGGCACAAGGTTTTGTTCTTATTCCTCAGCCACAGTATCATTTCAATCTTTTTGTGTTGATATCAGTTGTTTTTCAAACATAGACGGCACTTGTGCCGCTGTGATGCTGTGAGCACCTTCTGTTGTTTATCCTCTCTATCCTGACGTTCATAGGGGGACGTTAATAAATACAAACAGGTCAGTGCTGCTGCTGCTGTCGAATGATTCTTGTGCTCTCAGTGCCTTCTGGTCACTTGGTAAGGGCATTCATGTTCTGTCAATCTGTTTACCAGCACATACATTACAGTTACTTCTTACTCCATAGAGGATGAGATGCTTGTTACTCGACGGACGTGGGTAGGACAACATATGCGAAATGTATAGCATGAAAACACAAGTGCCTATATGTATAGAGGCAGTTCTGAAGAAGTCCCAAGTACATGGGACGAAAGTGTTAAACTTTTAAGAAAAAAATCCTTTTTTTTTTGCAATCTTTTAAGTCTCTTGACAAGCTTGAGTCAAGTTTTTAGGCAGTTCTTGGCTTTTACTTTTTTGGTGATAGAGGCAGGTAATCACTTGCTAGCTTGACAGCCTATTATAATTTTGTGAAATCGCTAACTACTATCATGTGCATGAAATGGGGATGAAAATCTGTTAATATACAATCACAATCAGTGAATTAATCTGTGATTAGCATAAAAAAATAAATGTATAAGAGCAGCAAAATATCATCATCTGTAATGTATTCACTGGTTTTCTGTATTTTTGACTGAAAAAAAGGTAAATATTTCTGCTCATGGTTATGAACATTTATTACATAAACTTCCTTTCTTTTCACAGCTGGAAGAGAGTTTACAAGCAACATTTAGCCAAATGCTATAGAACACTGTGCCCAGGTAACTGAATCGCAACACTCCATATGACAGTTAAATTTTAAGCATATTTATTGCCATTCATCTTGAACATCCACCAAAGGCCACATTACTGTCACATCATTTGCTTTTATATTGTAGCTTTCATTGATCCGTTTATTTTCATTTAATGTAGAGGTCGGTTTGACTCTTTTTTAAGTTAGCAGTACTTTTAAAACTATAGTTTTCAGTTATTCTTAGAAGGTACTGGTAAGAAGCATAAAATATTGATGGATTAAATGTGTTTGCAAACATGAGAACATGACCTTTAGTTTACAGCATGGTTGCATGACAGGATCCATTCCTCTCTGGTTTGAAATATGTCAGTTTGGAATGTGGCACTTGCCTATGTATTAGCTTTGGCTAAGCAGGGAATGCAGTAAATTATGCAAACAGATTACTAAGTGATTGGTGTGTTACACAGTGTGGGATATTTAATAACTTAGCATCTTGTAATTTACATCAACACATTTCCTTTATGAGCAGGACTCCTGTCACTTTTGTTAAAAGAGGGGTGATTAGTAGAAGAGCTAATCCACAAAGTGACATCCCTCACTCTGCTTCTACCAAGTGATTTTGTTAAGAAGCATCATTTATCGCAACAACTGGTCCCCAAGTGTGACAAATGATTTAATGTGGAAGCACACAAGTAAAACAGCTGTCTGCATCAATGGAAGCAAATAAGGAAAACAGGTGTGTGCATCAAATGCATTTGTCTTCACTTGTTCATGCAGAAGATGATTTATTGTTAGTTGAAGTTCTTTTTTGCCATCGGTATGTAGTTTCCTCAACAAGAAAGAGTAGCCTTTAGTTTCTTTACTGGGAAGTGGGAAATGAAATACTGTTATCAGTTTTATAGTTTCATGTAGCCACATGTTCACTCAGTAGCCAAATCATTATTCATAGTGAACATGCTTCTGTTATAAAACCTTTGTCAAAACAAACAGACACACACACACACACATATATATATATATATGTATATATATATATATATATATATATATATATATATATATATTTGCACACACAGACACACATACATTCAGTAATTGTTTCATTTTTCATAGAGTATTGGGAATTTACACACACACGCACACACACACACACACACACACACACACACACACACACACACACACACACACACACACACACATGCAGGCACATACACATACAGTGGATATAAAAAGTTTACACACCCCTGTTAAAATGCTAGGTTTTTGTGATATAAATAAATCATTTCAAAACTTTCGCCACCTTTAATGTGACCTGTACAATTAAATTGTAAAACAAATCTGTTAGGGGAAAAATATAAAAAATAAAAAATGTACAATACCCTGGTTGCATAAGTGTGCACACCCTTAAAAGTACAGTTGTGTACACTTAACATAAATGTAGATGCTCGTGTGTATTCACTGTTGCAGTCATCACATTTGTTTTATCCCTGCCAGGGTCACCCTCGGCCAGTCTGAATACCAGAGGCTTAGTATTTCTGCGTCGGTTGCTGTCGCTTCAGGACTGATGTCAGGTCATCAGTAGTATAAAGTATGGCAGCCCGACACTATTACATCAGTTTTTCTTGCCCTAACTGTCAGGAGCCCCCAAGTGGGAGCCAGGTTATGGTGGAAGAACCCCACCAGTAGAAAGTAAATACCATAATGTTCCTTGTAAGGAGAGAGAGAGAAAGAAGAGGGGGATGGAGGGAGGGAAACCAGGACTGCAACAGTGAATACACTCGAACATCTACATTTATGGTAAGCGTTCACAACTGTACTATTGATTGCACTCATCACATTTGTATTGATTTCCCAAAGCTGAGGAAAAGGGTGGAGGCAGTCAAGGAGACTAGGGGCTGGTTAAGATGCCCTGCAAGACTGCAGTGGCAAAGCCTGCCCTGGATTTGGAGAAGATAGGCAGGTGGTAATGCTTGGTGAAAGTGTGAACAGATGTCCAGGTAGCAGCCTCCAGGATGTCCCTGGTGGGGACTCCTCTGAGGAAAGCTGCAGAGGTGGAGGCTGCTCTGGTGGAGTGAGTCCTGACTCCCTTAGGGGGAGGTTTTCCATGTTGCTTGTAACAAAAATGGATGCAGTGTGCTATCCGCTTGGAAATTTTTTGTTTGGAGATGGCTTGTCCCTCTGCCCCTGCAGCAAAGCTAACCAGTAATTGATCAGACTTTCTGAATGATTTAGTCCTGACTAGATAGAATTTGAGCTGTCTTTGCACATCTAGAGAGTGCAGGATCCTTTCCTCCTTGTTTTATGGGTTAGGGAAAAAGGTGGGCAAATGAATGGATTGGTTGAGGGCCATACTGGACACCACTTTGGGCGTGAAGGATGGGTTAGACCTGAGGGAAACCTTGTCGGCATGGAAGACGATGAAGGGGTCCACAGCCATGAGTGGTTGTAGCTCAGAGACTATTCTGGCTGAAGTTATGGCCAGAAGAAAAGCTGTCTTCCAGGAGAGAAATTTTAACTCTGCTGAAGATGCTGGTTCAAAGGGTGGCAGGGTGAGCTTTTCCAACACAAAGTTAAGGTCCCAAGCTGGGATGGGTGCTCTTCTGGGTGGCCTCAAGTTGCTAGCCCCTCTTAGGAATTTTTTGATCAGCGGGTGTGAGAAAAGGGGCTTCTCAGTATAGAAATGAGTAGAGATAGCAGAGGCATGAATTTTAATAGAGGAAAAAGTGTGACCCCTGTGCAGCAGGTCAGTTAGGTAATCCAGGATGAGGGTTAGGGAGGGCTGTGCCATATCGGCTCTCTTAGCTTGAATCCAGGTGCAGAATCTTTTAAATTTATCAACATAAGACTTTCTAGTGCTGGGGTGTGTGGCCTCACGTATAACATCTAGAACCTGTTTACTGAGGTTGGTAGATTGATCAGTGGTCAGGGAGTAAGCCAGGCTGCCAAACTGAGGGTCTGCAATTGGGGATGCATGAATTCTCCTTCCCTCTGGGTCAGGAGGGTTGGGGTCTGATTGAGATGCCATGGTGACAGTGGGGACAGGCTGCACAGCAGTGAGTACCAGTGCTGGCGAGGCCAGTCTGGAGTAATCAGTATGGCCCTTGGTTTTTCCTCCATTATTTTGAGCAGTACCCTAGTGATGAGAAGTAGTGGAGGAAATGCATAGACTGATAGATTGACCCAGGGGAAGGATAGGGCATCCACTTTCCAAGCCGTATAGTGATGCTCCCTGGTACAGAGCTTGCTAAGCTGATGGTTGGTGTGGGAGTCAAAGAAGTCGACCTTCGGGGTGCCCCATTTCTGAGTTATTAGGGTGAAGGTTCTTTTGTCTACCTGCCACTCGTGTGGGTCCAGAAGATTTCTGCTGAAGTTGTCTGCCAGAGAGTTTAGAGAACCTGGTAGGAATTGTCCTAACAGGTGGAGTTGCATGGCAGAGGCTGTGTTCCACAGGGTCATGGCCAGCCTGCATAGAGGGTAGGTGTGAGTCCCTCCCTCCTTGTTGATATACCACATTACAGTGGTGTTGCCTGTTTTGATTAGGAGAGCCCCTGGGGAGAGAAGGGGCCAGAAAGCTGTCAATGCTTATTTAGCTGTATATATTAGCACTTGTTTTCGGAACTTCTATCCTTAGCAAGCACTCATAATAAAACAAGCACTCTTACCCTAAAGTAAGCACTACAGGCATCCACTACCCCCTGTGAATACCCACTTCCCTTAAAGGCACAACACTCCTTATAATACTCTAGTATGTCGAGTGGTAGACCACTAGCATCCTCTCTTGTTCAGCTGGTTAATCTGGGAATCTTAAGACAATGTTACAATTGTCTCATGTACACAGACAACCCTCTCCTCCTTCCTACTAACACATATACTTGTGAGAGATGCAACTATATAGCCAGACTGGAGGCTGAACTCTCTCAACTCAGGACTGGCAAGACCAGACAGGAGGAGATGATACCCACACCCAAAGCAAAACCAGTCACACATAAAACCACCACTACTACAAACCAAACACATAAGAACACAAAGACATACTCAGAGGCTCTTATAAAAAACTTACCAAAACAACAGAGGCCTCCAAAGCAGACACCCAGAAATACACCCCCACAAAACGCAACACCTACAACACATACCTCAGGCAACAGGTGTGTCACACAATCACAGCCCCTAAGGCAAAACACTATGCCAGAGACATTAGCAATAGGTGACTCTATAGTCAGACACACCGACGTTCCACTTACCAGGCTGAATAAGGAGAGGGTAACGGTGAGCTGCCTATCGGGAGCTAGGATCCGCCACATTACACACGCACTCAGGTCACTCCAAAGCAAGTACAAGTATGATTCAGTCATTGTCCATGCGGGTGTGAATGACCTGAGACGTACCTCCCTAGACAACATGAAAAGAGACATTGAGGAGCTCTCCGATTATGTAGCCCAGACTGGTATGACCCTGACCCTGAGCAGCATCCTGCCTTCACCAAGAATGATGCCTAAGTACAAAGACAAAATGATCAGTTTTAACAATTGGCTTAATCACTGGTGTCATTCTAGGGGGATCCAATGTCTGTCAGCCTGGGATGACATGCTGGACAAGCCACGTTGCCATATGAGGATGGCTTGCACCTGCACCACTGGGCTTCCGGATACTGGCCAAGGCTCTTGCCACCCCATAGTGCCTTTTTAGGCAATGCTCAAAGGACAAATCAACCTCCATAAAAACAAAAATGGAAAAATTAAGGGTAATGCTGCTCAACGCCAGAAGTCTAAATCTCAAGATGCAGGCACTCAAAGCACTTCTCAGTATGGAGAACATCGATGTCTGTGCAGTAACGAAACCTGGTTCAAGGCTCCTGAGAGCACTCCAGCTACCAGGCTATACCTCATATCATGCGTTTGCCTCAAGTTCCAGGCGAACCACAAAGGAGGAGTGTCCATTTTCATAAAGGACACCTACACCTCTCGATTGGTGGCTACCCATGAAGCATCAGAAACCATACAAGTTTTACTCACCATAGGCAAAACTGCCATACAACTGGTCGCATGTTATAGAACACCCTCCCAATCCCAGGAATCCCATCAAGCATTCCTGAAAACACTGGAGGATATGAATGTCACACCAAACACCATCATATTGGGTGACTTCAACTACCCCAACATAGACTGGGCCCACTATTCTAGCCCTAACACCCTAGCCCAAAGATTCCTGGAATTCATAAACTCAAATGCTATGGAGCAACTGGTCACTTCTCCTACGAGGAGAGATAATATACTTGACCTGATTATCACAAACATGGGGTCCAAATGCTCCGACCGGATATAAACCCCTCACTAGTAAGATCTGATCATAAACTGATCACGTTGGATGTACATATCCCACCCCACCCCCAGAACAAAAGACTACAGTGAAAAACTTTTCAAAAGCTGACTTTGTGCTCCTTAAGTCAGAAATGATATCCTTTAAGCCTACTGGGTTAATGGAAACCACATCCCAAAATGCTGAATCCTTCACAAAAGCCTTCTACGGATATCTCCAAGAATGCATGGATCAAGCAATCCCAACTAAAACCAAGACCCTCTCCACCAAGGGAAAACGCCTGGTTTGGTGGACCCTGGCTATAAACAAACTGTACAACAAAAGAAGGAAGCTACTGCAGGACAAAGCCAAATCCCACAAGGGAAAGGCTTCCCTGATCAGCACAAGTAAAAAACTACGTTCTCTCATAAAAACATCTAAAGCAAACTTTGAGAAAAAGATTGCCAAGGATACCAAAGACAATCACAAGGCCTTCTTCAATTATGTCAGAACCTTGGGAGGAAATTCTCAGATATGCTCTGAGTTAGTACACAATGACAAAAAATTCACTGACCCTACCGACATTGCCAATATTCTGGCAGATAGGTTCAGTGCAAATTTCTCCCTCCCTCACCCCTAAAGATGAAGTAATTATCCCTGCTGAATGTAACCTACCTGTCATCACAGACATACAGGTGAAATCAGCACTCAACAAGGCAAAAACACAGCATCTATGGGACCCGATGGTATCCCGGTTGCGTGTTACGTGAACTTCAAGATGAACTAAACCCGCCCCTAAGAACGCTATTTAATCTTAGCCTCACTACAGGATATGTACCTGAACACTGGCGCACAGCAACAGTGGTCCCACTCCACAAAGGGGAAATTCTACTGACCCTGGTAACTACTGCCCCATAAGTTTGACCAGCCTGGTCTGTAAGGCTATGGAAAGAATCATCATGGAACTCATAAATGGCGACATTGGGGATCTGCAGACCCTTGATCCCACACAGTTCGGTTTTGTAAAAGGCAGATCCTGCCTCTTAAACCTGGTTGACTTCTTCGAGACAGTCACTAGTGCCATTGACGAGGGCAAGGCTGTCCACACTGCCTACTTGGACTTGGCTAAGGCCTTTGACACGATACCACACTCTGGCATCATTGACAAGCTCAGCAGCCTAAATGTAAATCCATATGTCACAAGATGGGTAGCAAACTGGCTAAAAAACAGAACCCATAAGGTTAAAATTGCTGGAGCCATGTCAGACTCAAAACCAGTCACAAGTGGTGTCCCACAGGGCTCAGTCTTGGGTCCACTCTTATTTGGCATTTACTTGTCAGATGTGAAAGCAAATATGGAAGGATTATGGCTGACAAAGTTTGCAGATGACTGCAAACTGGGTGCCATAGTTGATTCACCTGCTGACACACACATCCTACAGAAAGGTCTCACTGAAACGGACAACTGGTGCCAGAATCATGGCCTCAAACTTAACGCCAAAAAATGTATAGTCATCCCCTTTGGGAAAAACAAAGTACCCACAAATTATCACGTAGACAATAACCCACTGAATACGGAAGAAGTAATCAGAGACCTGGGGACACAAGTCGATAGTGACCTCTCCTTTGACAACCATGTTGCCAAAGTGGTCAGAAAGACATTCTACCTTGCCCATCTCATCATGAAGGGATTCTCATCCAGATCAAAGGAGGTCATTGTACCTCTGTATTCCTCCCTTGTCAGGCCCATGATTGAATATAATGCTCCATTTGGGATGTATCTCACCCGGCACATGCAACAACTGGAAAGACCCCAGAAGTACCTCACCAAGAGGATCATAGGTCTCAAACATGTGCCTTATCCAGCTAGATTAAAGAAACTCCAGCTCTATTCAGTAGCATACCGCCTGCTCAGAGGTGATTTGTGCCTAACATATAGGGCCATGTCCAACCAGGAATTGATGGACATGCTCCATCTCAAAAAATCCAAATCCACCAGAACCACGCGAGCTAAAGATTTCAACCTCTGCACAAATATGAATAGGACATGCTGGAGGGATAGATTCATAACACAGAGGTTACCCATACTCTGGAACAAAATCCCAGTTCATGTGAGACAGAGACCTTCATTGGCACTGTTCAAGAAAAATCTCGATGCATGGATGGGAGATCGCAAGTTTACCCTGGGAGTCACCTCAGTGTCACTACTAGACAGAGGTATAATTTACTAAATAATGGGGTCCCACATGTGTCACTACTAGAGAGGCGCAACTATATAGTATAGGGTGGCGTAAGCCACATCACTGTTGGCTAGGCTTATAAATGCCCCCGGGCAGATAGCCTAGTACACTACTATGAAACTATGAAACTATGAAATGCATGCTGGACAGCTAACATCTCTTTCTGGTTGATGTGCAGATGGATTTGCTGTGGGCTCCATTGGCCCTGTATGCACCTGCCATCCAGGTGTGCACCCCAGGCATAGTCTGATGCATCTGTGGTGAGAGTCTGGGTGGTGGTGAGAAAGGTAGTCCCTTGTTGTGGGAGCATGCTGCTGCCCAGCAAAGAAAATCTTTCCTTAGGGAAGGTATCATTGGTATAAGAGTTTCCAGGTCTTGAGAGTGTTGACACCAAAGGCTTTTTAAGTACCACTGAAGTTTCCTCATATGCAGTCTGGCATATGGAATGAGTAGAATGCAGGAGGCCATGAACCCCAGAGCTTGCAGGATTTTCCTTGCAGATAACTGGGGTCTGGTGGCTAGTTGAGAGAAGTAGGCTGTCAGGTAAGTTTGCTTTTCTGGTGTAAGAAATGCCATCTGGGATGCTGTGTCCAGGCTTGCTCCCAGGACTATAATCCTTTGGGTGGGTACTAGTTTGGATTTCTTTTTGTTGATAGTGTACCCTAGGGAGGTCAGTAAGGACTTTACAAAGGCCAGGTGCTTGACTAGCTTTTCCTGACTGTCTGGTTGAATTAGGCAGTCGTGTACATATGGGTAAATTTGGATATTCCTTTGTCTGCAAAAGGCAATGGTGGGAGCCAGACATTTTGTGAAAACTCTGGAAGCAGTAGATAAGCCAAAGGGAAGGGCAGAGAACTGAAAGTGCAGGGATCCTGCCCTGAAACGTAGATATTTCCTGCATGATTGCCCTGATAGGGATGTGGAGGTAGGCCTCTTTTAGGTCTAGGGTGGCTAGCCAAGCATCCTTGGAGAGCATGGGTAGCAGTTGCTGGACAGTGAGCATTTTGAATTTTGCTATCACCAGGAAGGTGTTTAGAATGGATAGATTGAGGATGAGGTGCCAGGTGCCCTTTTTTCTGGGTACCAGAAATAGTCTGGTGTAGAAACCTTGGCCTGTTGTGCAGGAACGTGCTCTATTGCCCTCATAGAGAGCAGGGAAAAGACTTGCTTTTTCACCTCTGCCCACTGGTTTGGAGGTAGATCTATGGAAAGAAAATTTGTATCCCTGGGACACTATGTTGAGGACCCAGCAGTCGTTGGTAATGGTGGCCCAGGTGCTTGGGTGAAAGGAGAGTTTTCCCTTTAGGGGTAAGTGCAGGTGGGCAGAGGGTGGGGGTGGTAGAAGAGAGTCATTGTGAGTTCTTACCATGAGGGGGTGGCTTAGAACTCCCTGGTTTTGAAGTGGAGGAATTCCACTATTTAGATATCTGCATTCCCTGTGGCTGCTTCCCAGGGGTCTGGGCTGAACTGACCTGGTGAGAGCAGAAAAGGACCAGTGCTTGGAGGGGCAATGTCTACTGAACCTTAGTGGTTGGACCTGTAGGAAATCCCTAACTGTCTGCATAGATTTAGCTTTTTCTAACCATCTTTGTTAAGACCTCCTCTGCCTTAGTGCCAGATAAGTTGTCTTTGTGCAAGGGTGCACCCAATAATTTTGATTTAACATTGTCTGCCAAGGGCTGTTCCTTAAGCCATGTTTGTCTTCTAAGGACAGAACCAGTGACTGCTGCCCTACAAGAAGTCTCTAGGGCATCAAAACCACAGTGTAAAGTGTGCTTAGTCACTTGACTTGCAGAATGCATTAACTCTTGTAACTCTTTAGATTCTGCACAAGCAGGAAAGGAAGAAACTTTTTGTTTGAGGAGTTCCATTGTATATTGCTGAAATTTTAGCATGTGGAACTGGCAATTTAGTGCTCTGATAGCAAGAGTAGCAGAGGTGTATACTTTTTTACCCCATCTGTCTAGTGCTCGAGAATCCCTATCTGAGGGGGTGGGATTCTTAGCAGAGGTTGCTTTAATTCTTTTCTGATATTGGTTAGTGCAAGAAAAAAGGATCCCTGATGGGGTACTTAGCTTTAGAAGACTTCAGCTTCAGTTCTGAAGGCGAAACTCATGTAGCGGCCGACTGGCACTTGTGAGAACTGCTTCTGCTTTGGGCTCCATGGCAAGAAAGACTGATGTAATGGTGTCAGCTGCCTTACTTTATACTACTGATGACTTGACATTAGTCCTGAAGTGACAGCAACCGACGCAGAAATACTAAGCCTCTGGTATTTGGGCTGGCCGAGGGCTACCCTGGCAGTGATAACCCCAATGTGATGACTGCAACAGTGAAACACGAAGAATATCTAATACTTTGTTTTTGTGTGCACGCCCTTAAACTAATACTTTGTTGAAGCACCTTTTGATTTAATTACAGCATCCAGTTGTCTTGGGTACACACCTGCCATCAATTAAAGAGACTCTGATTAACCCCAAATAAAGTTCAGCTGTTCTAGTAGGATTTTCTTGACATTTATTCAGTTGCCTGCTACAGCAAAAGCCATGGTTCGCAGAGTGCTTAAAAAGCATCAAAGGGATCTCATTGTTGAAAGGTATCAGTCAGGAGAAGAGTACAAAAAATTTCCACAGCAGTTGATATACCATGGAACACAGTGACGACAGTCATCAAAAAGTGTAAAGAATATGGGACAACAGTGACGTTGTAAAGAACTGAACATCCCTCCAAAATTGATGAAAAGACAAGATGAAAACTGGTCAGAGAGGCTGCCAAGAGACCTACAGCAACATTGAAGGAGCTGCAAGAATTTTTGGCAAGTACTGTTTGTATATTACATGTGATAAGAATCTCCTGTATTCTCCATATGTCTGGACTATGGGTAGGGTTGCAAGACAGAGACCTTTTCTTACACAGAAAAACATCCAGGTTTGGCTAAAATTTGCAAAACAATACATCAGGTCTACCAAAAGCATGCGTGAAAACGTGTTATGCTCTGATGAGACCAAGGTTGAACTTTTTGGCCACAATTCCAAAAGGTACATTTGGCCCAAAAACAACACTTCGCATCACCAGAAGAACACCAACCCAACGATGAAGCAAGGTGGTGGCAGTATCATGCTTTGGGGTTGCTTTTCTTCAGCTGGAAATGGGACTTTAGTCAAGGTGGAGGGAATTATGAAGAGTTCCAAATACCACTCACGTTTGGCCCAAAACATTCAGGCATCTGCTAGAAGGTTGAAGATGAAGAGGAATTTCACCTTCCAAAATGACAAATGACCCAAAGCATACAGTGCATCCAAATCAACAAAAGAATGTCTTCACCAGAAGAACATTAAAGTTTTGGAATGGCCCAGCCAGAGCCTAGACCTAAATCCAATAGAAAATCTGTGGGGCAACCTGAAGAGGTCTGTGCACAAGAGATGCCCTCGCAAGCTGTCAGATTTGGAGCTCTTTTGCAAGGAAGAGTGGTCAAATATTGACAAGTCAAGGTGTGCCATGCTTACAGACTCCTACCCAAGAATACTGAATACTGTAATTAAATCAAAGAGTGCTTCAACAAAGTATTAGTTTAAGGGAGTGCACACTTATGCAACCAGCGTATTGTATGTTTTTTATTTTTTATATTTTTTTTCCCCTAACAGATTTGTTTTTCAATTGAATTGTACAGGTTATAGGCCACATTAAAGGTGGAAAAAGTTTTGAAATTATTTATTTTGGTCTCATTTTTTTATATCACAAAAACTTGGCATTTTAACAGGGGTTTGTACACTTTTTATATCCACTGTATTTACTAACTATATCATTATTCATACAATATCTGGAACTTGCATCTGTCATTAAGGCAAACCTTCTGGTACTCATGCGTGTACGCACGCGTACACACACACACACACACACACACACACACACACACACACACACACACATTCAGTAACTGTATCATTATTCATAAAGTACTGGGAACATGCTTCTGCCATTAAAGCAAACCTTCTGCAGCTGTAGCAGCTGAAGGAATTTCTCAGGAAGTATGGATTACACTTTCAAGATATACTGTCATATCAGATATTCCACCATGAGTATTTGCTTTATTAGGCTGAGGCACTGTACACTGACGCTGGTTGGCCCGGATCATGCTGACTTCTGCAGGCCCTTACAGAGTGCTGAAATCACTTTTCATACAATTACTTACAAATTATTGACTAACTGCGATGGCGGTGCTGCGGTAGCATTGTCGCCTCACAGTAAGATGTTGTCCTGTTCGATTCTCAGCTAGAGCGTCTTCTGTGTGGAGGCATATGTGAATAGGCATACCTTCGTTGAAGGTTGTGTGTCAGGGCCGGCAACTCGGGGCGTAAAAATCTAGTGCCAATCATTAGCGGACTGGAGTTCCGCTGTGGCGACCCCCTAACCGGGAAAAGCCGAAAGAAACAGCAACTTACAAATTATTGATTAAATAATACTAAAGTTGTGCTGTATGAGTAGTTTGCTGCTGTTTAGGAATATCCTGTTCCCTAATCCACTAGAGGGTATGGTTATTAGATAGGTACTAACTGTTTAGTTAACCCTTCAAGAAGGTGGTAGATCTTTATGTAACATGACAGTGTCATGAAGCATTAACAAACACTGTTGACATCAGTGGTTCAAAGGTTATTTTTGACAGCACATAATTTATAAGTACTCTGTGCTTAGTATATACTTTTCCAAGCATCATTCTTTTTGACACAACTACTTTCATTGGCAGGCTTCATCAGAATTTTTGTCTGAAGGTATGTCTTACTCCTATCTGCTCAGTCATCTATGTTGTGACTTTTTACAGGTATGTAGAGACAGTATTGCTGTTAACCTACAGCACTTTATAAAGGTGACTAGCATATATGATGTTTTATGATACTGCAACCATAGGTTAAAATGGTCAGTATTTGCAGTTTTGGTGGACATGAAATGTCATATATCAGTTAATGTGCACAGTTGTGATGGGAGGAAAGACTCATCATCATCATCATCACCATCAGCCCCCCTTTTCCCATTTTTCTTCACGGGGTCGGGGTATCATGTTAACTGTCACTGACTCCCTCAATTCAGTGCCACTTTCTTGCCTTCTTCAACACTCATGCCTGACTGTCGCAGATCTTCTTTCACACAATCCATCCACCCCTTTGCTGGACGTCCTTGCTTCCTCTTACCTTCTTCCTGTCTGTCCCAAATCTCCCTCACCAGATTGTCTTCTGCTTTTCTACACATGTGCCCAAACCATCATAATCTGTTCTCTTTGATCTTTTCTGCAATTGGAGCTACTTTGGCTTCTGCTCTTATGTCCTCATTTCTTCGCCTGTCCCACAGTGTGAATCCTACCACTCTTCTCAGGCACTTCATTTCCATCACCTCTAGCTTCTTCAACTGTTCTGCCTTTACTGCTTAGGTTTCTGTAACATACAGTAGTACTGGTCGCACCACTGTCTTGTACACCTTACTTTTCAGCTTCTTTGGCATTCTTCTGTCATATACTACACCTGATACTCTATGCCAGTTGGCTGCAGCCCCTCTGATTCTAGCTTTGACCTCTTCATTCAGACTACCCTTCTCCTCAACCACCCCTCCCAGATACTTGAAGCTGTTTACCTGTTCCACTATCTTCCCATCTATCTCTATTCTCAGCTTCTTCTGATTTCCCCAATTTGCTGCCATTACCACCATCTTGTCTGTGGTTAGTTTCATTCCATGTGCCTTCAGATTTGCATTCCATTCTCCTGTCCTTTGCTGAAGTTCTTGCTCAGAGTGTGCCTGTACTGCTACATTGTCTGCATACAGTAGCTTTGTTGATCTGTCCCCTCCAACCTGTTTGCTAATGTAGTCCATCACCAGTATGAACAGCAGAGAGCTCAGAGCTGAACCCTGGTGTACACCCAGTCC
>NC_056748.1:156383109-156458109 GCF_019279795.1 Protopterus annectens | reverse complement strand
AATTTCCAGAAGGAAGAAGGGAACTTGATTAGCAGAAATGTTTCTGTTTAAACAATAATAATTTAATACCCAGACAAGACTGTTAGGAAGTATTCGTTTATGACAGTTAGCAATATTTTTGTTATTTTTAGATAATGTTACCCAATGTATTAGTTTCCATTTTGATTCATATGATAGATTTATCTATAATGTAATGATTTTTACAATAGCTGAAGCAGCATACAATTGAATGTCAGGAAATCTTATTCCACCATTATGTCAACCTTGTATGTGGCAATTAAAATAAACTCTTGGTTTATTAGGATGCCAAAGAAACTTAAGTAGAATGTTACTATTTTTTATTTCTTTTTTTTTGTTGTTGTTGGAGAGTGTTAATGATTGCATAACAAATAACATTTTAGGGAGAATTTCCATCTTAATTAACATTAAACATTCTTCCAAAGTAAAGAAAATTTGATTTCAACTTGTGACTAGACTTACAATTTTCTATAACCTGTTGAAAAGTTACTTGTATCATTTCCTTACTATTAGACTTAAAGAAGATGTCAAAATATTTAATTTGAGAGCTATTCCTATTGAATTTTTTATATGATTTTTTTTAATTCTTATTGATTAATAATGTACTCATTTTATTATGATTAAATTTAAAGTTCAAGATAGTTTCAAATTGCCTCATAGAACTAATTATGTTCTAGTGATTTTTCTGTATTTCCTATTATAAGCAGAATGTCATCTGCAAACAGTTGAATCTTTAGTTCCAAATAGTCTTCTATTTTTATGCTGTAAATATTTTTGTTTGACCTAATAAAGTTAGCAAAAGTTTCTATTATTAGTGCAAAAATTAGTGGAGACAGTGGGCAACCTGGCTTAGTGCCTTTTTGTAGTTTAAAGGCATTAGAAAGGAACCTTTTTTATGTAAAACTTTGAAATTAATGCTATTAACTCAGCTGAGAAGTTATATTCTTTAAGGTCATTAAATAAATAAGACCAATTGAATAAGTCAAAAGCTTTGTCTAAATCAAGATTAATGATAGAAAGTTCTTTTTATTTTTATTTGAATGGTCTATTAGTGAATGTATCCTTATTATATTATTCTGTACCTGTCTATTCAAAATAAAACCTGTTTGTTGTTAATTAATTTTGGTTTTACTAGATTAATTCTATTTACTAAAATAGACATGAACATCTTGTAATCAATGTTTAGAAGTGAAATGGGTCTATAAGAACACAGGATCTTTGTCTTTCTCTAGAATAGGTGAGATGAGGGAATATTTCCATGATGGGAGAACCTCCAAAGTAGTTTTTATTTTCCAGAACGCTTTTTCAAGTATAAATACTGCACTACCTGGCAATAGTTTATATAGTTCAGGTATGAGACCATCTAAACCAGGAACCTTATTATTTTCTAACTTTTTAATTTTATTTTTATTTATTTTAGAGTAAAAGGTCTATCAGTTTTATTTAATTGTTCATTAGTTAATTTATTCTTTGTATTTTTTTTCCGCGGTGGTGCAGCAGTAGCGTTGTTGCCTCACAGCAAGAGGTTCTCCCATTTGATTCTCAGTTGGAGTGTGGGGAGTGCCTTTTGTGTGGAGTCTGCATGTCCTCCCTGTGGTTGGGTGGGCATTCGAATGACAGGCGTAAATGGGCATGCCTTCGTTGAAGGTTGACCGTCGAGCTGGCATCTCGGTGTTTGTGAAAATCTACTGCCAATCACTACCGGACCGGAGTTCCGGCGACCCCTAACCGGGAAAAGCCGAAAGACAACAACAACTTTTTTTTTTGTAAAAGTTTCTACTATTTCATCTTTGACTAAGCTATTTGAATATTTATATTTTCATAGAGTATTCTTAAGCTCCCAAAAATACCCTTAATATCTGCTTTTCTTTTTATTTGTTTTTATTGTAATTTCTTTAATGTTATTTACATATCCAGTTTTTTTAGCTCTAATAGCAAGTTAATGTGAGCTAGATGGGTTCACAGAATAATTTGAAGTGTGTTTTTCCAGGTTTATTGACAATTTATGATTTAGAATTTCAATGTATTTTGTATTCAGATTTTTACTTTTGACTAATAGTGTAATTTGGTTTTAGATCCACTGTTGGTGGATGTACCACTTACCCTCTACCCCAGGACACAGGCCACATACCTGTAGGTCTGATTATAGGGTGTGATGTCACTTACCCTCTACCCCAGGACACAGGCCACATACCTGTAGGTCTGATTATAGGGTGTGATGTCACTTACCCTCTACCCCAGGACACAGGCCACATATCTGTAGGTCTGATTATAGGGTGTAATGTCCACATTATACTTGAGTGGTGTGTCTGTTTCATGATTCATCAAATCCCTCCATGTGTCTCGTCAGTGTAGGTGTTACCATGGCTGTGGCAGCAGTCCCTGGTATGTGTTGATACTGTCTGTATTATACTAATTTCACAGTTGGAGTCAATGATTGCACACAAGCTATAGTCCTTCAGATAGCTGTTTGGACACAGCACGTGTATATCATCTATGATGTCCATCACTGAACGAATGGGCAGGAAAGGGCCCCTGATGTACCAGCCTGATCACTGGACCTGCGATATATGCCATGTCACACATTTCAGCATAGTGAGATGCCACATATGTCATACACTGGTCTACCCATTTGGTGATATAACTGTTTATGGCCACATATGACAGTGTTGATTGAATACCTCAGTGTGGATTTTTGTCAAATTGACCTGGTCAAGTTCCACAAGATGATACTGTTGTCATCATGCATTCCTCGATGACCTCTTTGAGGGCACCTATCAGATGTAATGGACCTGATGTAGCAGAAAGAGCTCACACAGGTCTGTTTCACACACCAGGAATATTTCTCATGTACATGTAGAGGATGTCCGTGATGACATGTTGGTCTACCTCACAGGTGAGGAGAGACAATGTGTCTCTAAACATGCATGCATCAGGTGCTGTCCCCCAACACATGTGGACGCATGTTGATGTACATCCTTGTATGGGAACATAGGCCATGTGGAGGGTGTGTTGAGCTGTGTATTCAACCATATCAGGAAGATGCATGTGCTAGGTCACACCAAAGATGATCTGTGATGTTGTCACAGCACATTGATTCCCTGTGATAGGCCTGGATGAAGGTAAGAGAGTGTGATCTGGCCTAGGGTTTTGATGCAAACACACATGCAGGTATAACTGAGAAACCCCCCAAGGTGGGGATTAAACCTTACTTTAGTTGATGGGTAAACAATTGTCTTACTGACAGAACACATCATGTGAAAGCTGGTGAATCAACTTGTACCAGTAGAGCTGTCATGATTGGTAAACCCCAGGGATCTTTGCTTGGCCTTTCACTGCTTGAATTGTATTTCTCGACAGTTCAGGCTGAAGTATATGGCCTTAGCCTTACCAAGTTTTCTGATTCTTGCATATTGTGTGCAATCATTGAGTCCACCAATGTGATAACATAGTGCAGGATGAGCTAACATACACAAATGAATGGTGTAAAAGGCACATGATCTACAAATAAATGCAGAAATGTGTGTTTTTAATGTTGTCCATCTGAAAAGTGGAGCTCCATGTTAATAATAGCATTGACAACAGTCCTGCTATGCAGAAACTCAGTGATGTAAACACTGGGAACATATTTAGATAGCAATCTGAACTTTGACCATCAACTGTCCACACTGCTGTTGAAAGCCTATGTTGAGCACATCCTAAGTCACTCCATCATATTGATGTCTTAGGACTGTATGACAGCACTGCAGTCAAACCTCATTATAGCATTAATAGAGTATAATGCTCTATTTACTTGTACCTCACCAGACACACATTGCAGCTAGAAAGACGACAGAGCTTTCTCAGCAAGATAACACAGGGCCCACACACCATGCCATGCTGTTTGTGGATAGATTGAAAGCCATGTCACTGCAAACTTTATTGTATAAGATGACTGCAGTAAGAATAGAGCCCTTACCTATCTAAGTACACAGACTACAGAACACAGTACGTTATGTAAGTGCCACAGCTCAAAATGGACTTCAGTGTGTCAGACTACACCTTATAGCTGATGATGTCAGCAGTGTCTCTTGAGGAGAAGATAGGTGTCCCACATGCTGGTGTAAAATGTTTTCTGTAATGTAAAGCAACAGCTCACACACACACACACACACACACACACACACACACACACACACACACACACACACACACACACACACACACACACACACACACACACACACACACACACACACACACACACAGTTGACTGCAGTCAGAACAGAAACACTACTTATCTAAGTACACAAACTACAGAACACAGAACTTAATGCAAGTGCAACAGCTCAAGTCTAATTTATGCAGGAGTGCAGGTCAACTTATAATAGATGACATCAGCAGGCCATGTGGGGGACAAGAGGTTGGGAGTCCTGTATGAAATGGATGTGTAGGCATGAGCAAATATAAAAATAGTGGCAATCCATGTAATTGCAGAAGTAGCTGTAGGATACGCATGTCTGCTTTGCTGTTGATGTCTGTATACATACTCATACACACAGTTGACTGCAGAACCCCTACCTAAGTACATTGACTACAGAGCACAGTACATTATGCAAGTGCAACAGCACAAGTCTGTTTTATACAAGAGTGTAGGTGAACTTATAGTAGATGGCATCAGCAGGTAATGTGGCTGAGAACAGGTTGCGAGACCTGCATAGTGCTCCCATTATCTTGGCTCCTTTGACAGTTTTCCCTAGTAAATTCCAGCCCCCTTTTGCCTATTTTCTGCACCCCTAATTGCAGTCATGCCACTTTTCTTGACTACCATACCAATTATATCCTTGAATTTCTGTCCCTTATTTTCTTTGCCAGTGGTTTTAAATATGATACAAATAACAAAAGGGAAAGAGGACACCAGTGCCTGGTTCCTCTGATCAACCAGAACTTACCAGAGGGGAAGCCCTACTTAATTTTTTTCCTCCAGTCCCTCATATATCACTCTAATTAACATTATTATTATGTCATGGAATGAAAATGCTTCCATTACCCTACTCATAAAATCCCAGCATGGTTTAGTCAGTTTGGTAGGTAGCAGTGCTTTCCTTAGCTTGGCTATATATGCCCTTTAGAATTAGGCTACAGAAGGTACTTTTTTCATTTTGGTGTGTTCATGTTGACCAAAGTTTAAAACACTGTGTACTGTTGACTTTAGATTTCTAATGATGGTGTTATTCTTTTGAGATTTGACCATTGTGTTTGTAGTCAAAATGTATGCCTTTCTGCTACTTCTCCAAATGCTACATAAGTCTTTTCTGTTGCACCAGGTGTTTTTATTTTTGTTGATCAGCTTGGAGAACTTTGGCATTTTTTGTTGAAATGATTCTGTTACACTGTTTGCAGTCATCAGCATATTTGGGTTCTCGTGTTTTATTTGAGAAGAGTAGACCAAAAACAAATGATCCAGTAGAGAGCCCTTGTGGTACATCACTGTTGGGTCAATGGGGCAACAACATGCCCTGAATTGTGTCTTGTTGCTAAACAGTGTTTTTACCCATTGAATTATGTACCTGAGTAGCCACATGAGAGGGGATAGGAGTGATGGATCATTGAGCAGATGATCTGGCTTGTTGGTTGGACAATTGCACTTTTTAATGCAGGACCAACTTGTGTTTCTGCCTAGAAGACAAGCAGCAGGTTTTCAAGCTTTGGTTAATTAAGTTCCCAGCTTCTTTGCTAGATGACTTTAAGTGAGTAAAAGAACAGCACCTCTATTTTTGCACTGTTTTTTCTGTATGCAGTCTAAAATAAAAAATAAAAATAAATTATATTTGTTTCATTGGTCTGCTATGAAAACAATTGTGCAATAGAGTATTGTGGGCAAGGACTAATGTTACTTCATACATATATTTTCATAGATCCTTGTGACTCACGACCATGTCAAAATGGAGGCACTTGCATTGTAGAAGAGCTGGAGACCTACCACTGCATATGTCCCCCAGGCTTTGGTGGGGATGACAACTGTGGTGAGTTTTATTCATGCATTTTCCTCAATATGAAGTAGAGGGAATTAAAAAGGGCAAACGAAGGATTTCATTGCATCACTTATCTTTCCATTACATTAGCAAACACTAGGGAGACATTACATTTATGTATTTTCTCAGTATGTTGTTAAAAATCTGCACTTTAGAATGTCAAAGGGAGATCTGTGGTGCAACACATTTGGGAATTCATTGTACAATATGATTGGTATTATAACTATATAATGTGTGAAGTGTTTGAAGTTACTGTTTAATATAAGAAGTAATGTTTATCCCCGGGATTCAATAATGCCTACACTAAGTGTACAATGAGTATGCTGTTCTGAGTGAACACACAACAGACATAACTCCCACTTTCTTCCTCCTAATTTTAGTTTTCCTACTGATATTCTTGCAACTTTAAATATTGGCAGGGATTCATAAAGATTACCACAAAGTGTAGACTACATGTGCGCTTAGTGTAATCTTTCTGAATGACTAGAAAGCACAAAAAATGTGATAAGAATTTTATTGACTACATATTGTGTACACCTAGTGAATCTGGCCCTATATCTATATATATCAGGTGATTTATATCCCCCCCTCTTTATTTACACACACAGTCTCTGTAAAAACCTCGCTATGTGGGTGTCAGAATTTAAAAGCAAATTAAAAACATGAAGTCCTAACAGATATTACCTTCATTACTGTATGCTGTCCCCACCTACACCAACCTTCAGCAATCTCTACTAATAAAAATTGAACAATTGTATAACAAGATAGATAAATTTGCCATGACCCAATCTGCTAAATCCCATCACTGCCTAACTTAAAACCGGCTGAATAGAATGTCTTTGCTTTCAATCACCAGATTAACAACTATTTATAATATAATCTAGAAACCTCAAACCTGTCCTGCACTGCATGCCTTAGTGGAACCTTACGCACATGCACAATCACTATACTCCTTGGACAAATTATTGTTAACCGTAACTAAAACTCACAACTCTGCTGGCCTGCCTTTTTTCTCAAATTATGTCTCCAAAATCTGAAGTTCTAACCCTACCACCATCAGACAACAAACCAACCTATCCAAATGCAAAAAAATAATAAAACAACAATTTACACACACTTTGCTCTACTGTTGCACCTTCCAAGGGTGAACTACCTTGGCCCTTACATACCTACATTACCTTGATATACATCAACAAAGCAAATTGTCAGTGTAAATTTCTCTCCATCTTCTTACCCTTTCGCATTAATGCCACTTTTACTAACTTTCCTTACCTACCCCTGACAAGTTTTTCCCTCCAGTAAAATTCCAACTCACACTCACTACCTTCTTCATCAACCTCATCTTCAGCACAACTTAATTTTTCTCTGTATCACCTAAAAAATATATGTACAACACACCCTTCCTCACCTTCTCTCTGCTTTATACCCTTATTACCTCTTGTCTGCTTTCTTCTCACATCTCCTACACTTCCTCTCCCTCTTATTTTTCCTACCTATCCATGTAAAATTGTAATTTGATATTTTAAACCACACTGTATGCATTAATTTGTCATGTATTGATCTATAGTTTCTCTCTCTCTAGTAGAGCTGCCATTCAGTTATTGCATATCCATATTGTAACTTTAAGCTTCTCATTTTTCTATTTCTAACTAGATCTTTTCACCCTAGACGTCCTCTGTAAATGGGGTTACCACAACCCAGTCAGACTACCCCAGACATCAAAAGCAATAACTCAATCAGAGTTAGGGACAAGTGTGTGAGAAAGAGGCAAAAAGTGCAAAATCGGAGGAGACCAGGAATGTGGTGCCTGCCGTTAAAGCAGAAGATAAGACCTAGAAGTAGTGGTAAGAAGGGTGGAGGAAGTTGGAAGAGATACAATACAAGGAAGAAGGCAGATGGCAACAGGAGATCAGTTCAGCAGTAACATGATTGGGGGGGTGGCAGAAGGGGACAAGAAGGAGGGCAACGTTTTCTGTTTGTAGAAACAAGGAGGGAGAGTCTTAACCAGACTAAGCAAACAGAGACAGGAGATCATGGGAGATTCAGAAAAGCAGAGGAACCAGATACTTTTTCACTGATAAATATAAGGAAAGGGATGCTATGTCGGTAGGGAGCTAGAGCACAATGAGAAGGGGTGTGAACAAACAGCAAGATAAACAAGGAGGAGGAGAAAGGGAACTGAGTGCCTAAGAGAGAATACGACAAACAAAAGGCACCGGAATGACGCGGACAGATTTCCAAGGTCACTGTGGATCCAGGCAGTGTGCTGGTAGATCTTCCAATAGAGCTGTTCAGCTGATCATTTCCAAGTGCAGCAGTGTCTGAGGACTGCTGGAATGTAAGAGGGGTATGGCTGTGCAGGGAGGGAGGGAGGGAGCAGTCACTGGGAGAGAATCCTGCAATAAATGTAATGGCTTCACCAGAGAACAACAGTTTCTAGGACAGTTACCAACATGGGGTCATGGGAAAAAGGAGCTATTTGTTGAACCTGAATCACTTTCTTGACAGGTAGAAGAGAAATGGACAGAGGATTGCCTGGTGTTTGATCTGTCTGATATTTTGAAAGGTGTCAGAGTCTGTGTTGCACAGATTGCTGTTAAAAAACATTAGAAAATAGCTGGATTGTTGCATGGTTGAAGGACAGACCATTATACGCTTAGCTAAAAACTTGTATTTAAAAATTCTCTCCAGCCTGAAGGAGGGCAAGATGAGAATTTATTTTAAACACACTTTCGACACAGGCAAACTTACATTTATCTAAACTAATCAAACCTTATTAACAAGTTCACATTTATAAACATTATACATCGCATATGCCATTCTATACCATATAATAAAAGCAACATTGCATAAATTGTTCACGTCCTGCCTTCTCTTCAACCTCATTCCATCATCAATTTGTTTTTCTGCATTTATTGTTCCCACAGTTTCCATTTTGTCTATTTAATTTACTCATACCTTTTTCTAAAGATACCACTTGTTCTTTTATCTCTGTTAACAATATTCACTATTTTAAGTAAAGTTGGTTTCAGCTTTGATTTCCATTTTCTTGTAATTGTTTTTTGGGCAGCCACCAAATGAAACTTAACAAGGCCTTGCTATGTCTAGGCAATTCAGATCCTCTGTCCCAGCTTAGAAAAAAAAAATTCAAATGGTCCATTGAGAGCAGTGCGCTATCCCGGTAAAAATACAAGTAAAATAAAAATAAAATAAAAATTACACTCATTTTCTCACTCAGTATTCCTGATAGAGTACTTTGCAGGAAAATTTTGAAGTCTCTCAACTCATTACACTCTGAGAACATTTGCTTGCGGATGCCTCCTTCTTCCCCATTACGCCTCAGATATTTGCAATCTACCTGTGGAAAATTCTTTGGAGTCTGCTTGGGGTATAAAATTATCCATGCAAACATTTCCAAGCAAAAATTGTAAATCTTCTAGACTTGGTTGCATATTTGTTTGCCATACATATATCCTCCCATTGTTTCTTTCTGAATTGTTTATCCAATCTCTCTTCCTAATCCTTTCTAACCTCCTCTGATTGACTCCTATAGTTATCATGCAATATTTTGTATGCCCTACTAATTATTCCTTTTTAAACAGAGCTTCTGTTCCTGATTCTACTAAAAGGTTTACCAGTGCTGCTCTTTCATTTAGGATTCCCCTGTTCCTTTCTCTTTGCTTGCACTCTGATATCAATTCTTGGTATGGAATGTAATCTGTAGTCTGCAATCCACATGACTTCTTAGCCTCTTCCCATTCTGTTACCTTTCTCTCTCTAATTATTTGTTCCCAGAACCTTGGTTCCTTTGCCAGCTTCCTCCAGTAAATTCTAGGTTCCCAGTTGTCTGTACCTGTAATTACAGTCATGCGTATTGGCAGAATCTCCTCTCTCCATTCCTGTGCTGGCTTACTTCTTAGTATACCTTCTGCTACATTATGAATTTAATATGTTTTTTGCTGCTGTTATTCTCCTTTAGGCTCTGTGTTCAGAATCTCATTCTTATTCTTAAATTATTTCTTGAGTTACCCCCCTGGTTCCTCATCATCCCTTTCCGCTTTGCATTGTATCTTTCTGCTTGTGTTATGTATAAGAGCCTTAACAGTGCAATCCTAAACCTCCTTGTTCTTTTGGGGGGATCAGCTTATCCCACTTGATTCTTGCCTTCTTCCCCTCCAAGGTAAAATCCTTTAATTATTTATTAATTACTATGCACCACTTCTTCTCTGGTTGATACAAATATGTCTGACCTGTGTTTAACAGTAACATGACTAAAAACATTTTTACTGCTTTTATCTTGGTATCCACATCCACAGGCAAGAGCTTCCAGTTTTTCAGTTTGTGTATTATTTTTGTTTAGTCTGTTCCATAGTATTATTAGCTAGCATAACAGAATCTTTTATATTCCATACCCCTAAATACTTCAATTTATTACGTCCTCATAAATATGGGTATTGCTGAACCAATTCATGTGAAGGTACAATGTTTATAGCTGTAGCCTTTATTGTATCTTCATTAATTTTATATCCCCCAAAAAACACGTAACTGTGTGAGAATGTTTCACAACACTGAGATATCCTTTTGTAGTTCCATCAGGTAGAAAACATCATCTACAAATAAAGCCAACTTTCACTGAACACCACACCAGTTATATCCTTACATTTCTGAGTTCTGTATTTTCTTTGCTAATGTTTCTAAATATAACACAAACAGCAAAGGGGAAAGAGGACACCTCTCACTTTGATTTTTACCTCCAATACATTACATATTCTTCTAACTAACCTTAGTATTGTATCAGGAAATGCAAATTCTTCCATTGCCTATTCAGAAAATCCTAGCTTACTCTGTCAAATGCTTTCTGTGCATTAAGACCCACCAAACAGCAGCATATTCTTACATTTTGTTGCCCTCTGGATCATCACTGTTCTATTAATGTCAAAGGTCAAATGTTTGCTCCCCACCACAAAACCACATTAATCTGTATCTATCAATTTTGGCATCCCCTTTGCCATTCTTTTAGCCATTATAGACATAAGCAGTTTATAATCCTGGTTTAAAATTGAAATGTGACTATATGAAGCTGGCTGTAATGTGTCTTTACCATCTTTAGGTATTACAGCCACCACAACTTTTTTTCCAGGATGTTGGTGCCTCCCCTCCTTTTAACATAGTGTTAAATAAAACCTTCCAGATCATTCTCACTTTCTTCTTTCCTAGCTTCCAAACATCCACAGAAGTACTTTGTATTCCTTGAGACTTTCCTGCAGATTGCTTATACATCACTATTTTTATCTCATCACCTCCTCTCTTAACTGTTAATTGTTAAGCCTCAGCTGCTTCTAATCTTGGTATAGTTAAATCTTCCATAAATATTTCCATTTGTGCTTTTTCTTGATTTACCTATTTCTCTGCTTTATACAAATTTTCATAATATTTCTGAAATATCTATTAATACCTCTACAGGACCTCTAGTTATTTTTCTTGGTATAGCCTCCCTAAGTTTGGCAACAACCCTTTCTACTTTCTATTGCCTAAGTAATTTTGCCAAAAGTTTTTTTTTTGTACTCTGGGGTTATAATAAAAAAACAGTTACTTAACAGCAATCTTTCTAAACTCATACATATTATCCAGATACTCCCTTATTTCCCCTTTAGCACTCTGCAATTGCACCTCTTCTTGTTCTGTGAGATTCCCCTTATTCTGTAATACTTTAACCTTTGTCAGCCCCTCTAAGTAATTGTTACATTTTAACCAGATCTCTATTTATTTTAATTCTACCCTAGTTTTAAACTCTACTTTCATTTTGTCCCACTCACTGGATATAACTTATGGAGTACTTTCTTTCTTCCATAGTAACTCCTGAATAATTTACACTGGCCATTCCTTCAATTCCTCTCTTTTTAACAGGTAGGTGGGGAAGCACCAGTGTCTCATTTTTACTTCATTACCCTGCATTTTTATCTTAGTAATTATTGGTGTATGATATGAAGTAATTATTGGGTGTGTGTCAAAGTCGTCAATTAAATGCATGTGTTCCTGTGAAATATAATTCATATCTAGCCTAGCCCAGTTACTATACTTTGGGGAATAATATGTAAATTCTCTTTGAGTTCCTGCTACTTAATTCACATTTTTCATACCAAATATTTTCATGACTTTCTTTAGAAATCTGCCCTCTTTTGTTACATTTTCCATTCTTGAACCCCAGATACATCCTCATTGTTGCAAGTCAAGTACCACTTTCCACCTATAAGTAATATTCCATGCTGAAGCTGATTATTTCTCCCTATTTTTAAGCTCCTTAATAGCAGTTTCAGTAGAATATAGATGCATGCCAGTATAATCCTCATCCCTTGCCAGTAAATTCTTACTTTCACAAATCTGCCATTATTATCTTCTTTTCTTCTGTCACTATTGGAGCACATCTAGCAATTAATATAAGTACTCCCGCTTTCCTTTGGCCATGATATTCTGCTGAATATCTATCCTGAAATCCTTTCATTATCAAATTCACAAGCTCATTTCTTTCCAAATATTTGTCCTATAGCATTGCTGTTTGCACTTTGCATTTCTTAATGTAATTACATATTCTTTCCTTTTTGTCTGTACCTGTGACACTGTTTACATTCCAAGATTATATGGAAGGTGTTGCCATAATCATAAGATCATTATTTTTACCTATTGTATATATCAGCTTTTGTGATAGATGCACCCACTAATGTTTGACAGGTTAATCTTTTATACTAGTTTTTCTTACCATCAACACTGGAATCAGTCACATTTTACAATACTTTTTTTTTAATAAAAACCCTAAAAAACACACCCCAGAACCTGTTAGCTTAATAAAAGCACACAAAATTATGTGCCTCTTCAAACATTGAAGGAACATTTGTCCCAAATAGACAGCTACTAACATAGGCTTTAATTAACCTGAAATTGAGGTTATCCATGCTAAGATGCATGTTATTGCCTGTGCTTCCACTTACACTAATTTGTGTCCTTTTTATAACTTTCACTAATGCAAAAACTTGTATGCTTTTTAACTTTTATTACCCTGTTATCAGATTGTCTCCATGAAAACATGAGAAAAAATATAATCTTCTGCTTCAGCCTGAAAGACAAGCTAAAATGTTTATTGCTAAAGAAAAACTTCATTATATTCTGTGTTGTCATATTTACTTTTCTCCACCTAAAGTTTATTAGTTTAAGCCAAGGGTCTTAATCCAGACATTCATCTATGCTAAAGTAAGAGAAAGCATATTGACTTGACATTTATTATGATCTGTGTACTTTTCTACCCTATCCCCACCTCAGCAATGCAAGATTACAGTCTATGATCTTAAACATGCTTTTATCTAGCATTTCTTCTCTTTTTGTACTGTAATTCAAATATTTCTTAACACCAAAAAAGAAGAAATAAAGAGAAAAAGAAGAAGAGGAAAAAATGCATCTGTTTACTTTAGTAACTTTGTCAAATACAAGAACTAAAAATACTTTGCAATAAAACATGCAATTTATATTGTGAAAGGTTTCATAGAAATGGTATTAAAAAACAGAAATTATTTTATTTACAGTTGCCTTTTTCCTTTTTCTCCCCCCCCCCCCCTTGGTGTCCTTCCAAACATTAAGGACATGAAGTGAAGCAAATCCTTTTCAGTTCCCCACTAGTATAACAAAGTCAACAAAAGTCCAAGATTTCCACTTTTTTTTATGTAGTCATATTTCCGAAATGCAGCTGATGCTTTGCAGTCTCACATTTATTCACTAATTAACATGTTGCTGGTCTTCTTGCTGTTCATCTCCATTTCTTGATTCTAGTTCATTTCCAAGGTACTCCTGATTCTTTGGAATAGTGGAAACGGTTTCACTGGGAAGGTCTGTCTGTGTGGTTTATTATCAGAAGAATGAGAAGGAGGGACCCTTCTGCTTGCTGGCTCACTTTTCAATGGAAGAACATTTGTGTTTTCTCTTAAGCCTGTTCTGCATCACAAAAGTACTTTGTTCCTCCAGGAAAACTATTGTGAAGACTGCAGCTTGAATCTCATACCTGCCCCTCAATACTCTCTGATTACTGGAATAAATTTGTTTCTGTTCTGCCTGATTTACAGTGTATAACCATTTTACACAAACACTCTGCTGTCTTCAACTATTAATACTTTGTCCTTTTGCCACATTTCTGTCAGGATCAACTCTTTCTGCTGGTAGGTTTGCATCTTTACTAATAAAGGTCTTGGATGCTTTCTCATAGCCATATTTGGAACATAAACATGGTGTGCCCTTTCAGTTAACAGTTCCTGCTGTGGAATACCAGTCCAGTTGCTTATTTGTGCCTTCATAAAATTAATACACTCTGTTCTTTCTAGGTTTTCTGGTGCATTAGTAAATCTCACATTTTCCCTATGTCTGATGTGCAGAGCTATGGAACGCATCATCATGGACCTAATAAACAAGAATATAGGGAATCTCCAAACTCTGGATCCCACACAGTTTGGTTTTGTGAAGGGTAGATCATGCCTGCTCAACCTGGTCAACTTTGAGTCAGTCGCCAGAGCTGTGGATGAAGGCAAGGTGGTTCATGCAGCCTACCATGATCAGGCCAGGGACTTTGATACTATTCCCCACTCAGGAATCTTAGAAAAACTCACTAAGCTAGGCATCAACCCCTATATCACTAGGCAGGTTGCAAACTGGCTCACAGATAGAACCCACAGTGTGAAAGTACCTGACTCCAAGTCAGACTGCCGACCTGTCATGAGTGGAGTCCCACAGGGTTTGGTCCTGTTCCTCTCCTGTTTGGTATCTACTTCTTTGAAGTCCAGGCCAACATGAAGGGACTCTGGCTGACAAATTTTGCAGACAATTGCAAGTTGGGAACTATTATTAACTCCCCAAGTGATGTTGACATCCTACAGAAAGGCCTCACTGAGACCAACGACTGGTGTCAGAACCATGGCCTTAAGCTCAATGCCAAAAAATGTGTCGTCATCCCCTTTGGAAAAAACATGGTTCCCATGAATTACCACATCGATGGTAGTCTATTCAAAACAGAAGGAGTTATAAGAGATCTAGGAACACAGGTTGACAGCAGCCTCTCTTTTGACCACTATATTGCCACTGTGTCAGAAAGTCCTTTTATGTCACACGTATCATTACTAAGGATTTTGCATCCAGTAAGAAAGAGGTCATTGTCCCCCTCTACTTTTCCCTCATTAGGCCAGTCTTTGCGTACAATGCCGCATTTGGCATGTACCTCACTAGACACCTGCAACAACTGGAGAGGCCACAAAAGTACCTCATAAAGAGGATCCTAGGCCTTAAACACTTGTCCTATATGGACAGACCCAAAAAACTCCAACTATTCTCTGTCTTATATCGCCTACCTAGAGGTGATCTCTGCTTGACTTACAAATCCATGTCTGACCCAGCTCTGTTAGAAATGCTACATCTAAAGAAATCCCAATCCCTCTGCACCACATGCTCCTGAGACCTCAACCTCATTACCACAATCAACAGAATAAGCTGGAGGGACAGGTTCATAATCCAGAGACTGCCCATACATGTCAAACAGAGCACCTCACTAGCCCTCTTCAAGAGAAATCTAGATGAGTGGATGGGAAATAGAAAATTTACCCCAGGGATCACTACAGTGGCTCTACTCAACAGAGGCACTGGGAACTAAGTTCGGGTGGCACAATGCCACGGTAATTTTATGGGCTAGGCTTGTAAAGGCTCCAGGGCCATTAGGCTAGTACACACCTATGAACCTATGTGCTCTGTCCTCTAATTCTATTATTTTTTGAAACATCTCCTCCTGAGCGTCTCATATTCAGCCAGCCTTTTCTTCATTTCAACCTCTGATTTTTACAGTTTTATCAACTCATTTGAATATCTGTTTGAAATTTCTATTTTTCCAGCTATTTCCCAGCCATTTGTTATTTGAGTTGCTATACTCATTTGCTGTTTTGTTTATTTTAATCAGCTCTGAGCATGTTTGACATATTTTTCCCTCTAGATTACCGGAAGACATACCTCATGCCAAAGCTGGAGCTTGAAGTGCGTTTTGCTGGACAGCTGTAGGATTCTTCCCAATCAGTGTTTTCTCTTCACCTTTTCTAGTTGATTTTCTTTTATGCTGTCTTAGTTTCATCTTTGCTGGCATCCAGGGATATTATTCTTCTTGACATGAAAAATGAAGTGGAAGTTTGTTCTAGAGGTAAGGAATATATTGGAATGCGAATCTGTCATGCCAACATACCTTATTTATCTGTTGATGAAGGGTTTAGTTCTCTTCACCAGGTATCTAAGGTACCATTTGTTCTGTAAAGGAATAGAAAAATCAAAGAAGGTTGGATCTTTTATAGTTTGAAAGACTAGAAATGGATCTCAGCCATTTCGCTAGTAAGTCCGGGTATTGATTCCCATAACTGGGCATACATTTCACTCTCATCCGTCTTGGGATGACTTGATTATGCAGGCTTGCTTCGATCTGCACTTTGACTCAAATTAAATGTATGAATCAGAGGATGTTCACAATGATAGTAAGTTTGAAAAAATCATAAGCGAAGTAGAGACAATGGCCTACTGGCTTAAACGGCTTACATGGCAGCGGTTTCACATGGAAGCAGGCCTGCATAATCAAGTCATCCCAAGACGGATGAGAGTGAAATGTATGCCCAGTTATGGGAAAAAATACCCAGACTTACTAGCAAAACAGCAAGCTATCAATTTGGAAACTAGCTTCCGATACATGAAGCTGTTGATAGATTACTTGAAACCGGAAGAAGAAGGTTTTGCCAGGCAGATAAAATGAAGCAGTTGGAACTTGAGAATTTTAATTTCAACTCTTAACAGGTGAACAAAATAGAAACATTGCAGTTCAATCTGAACGTTTATGATTCTAAATTAAAAGACCAAAAAATAAAGAAATTAACCAGGGATGGTTCAAATTTCAAACAAGGGCACATATTTGAATGGCCCAAGGAGGAATGAAAATTTGAAACTCGTATATTAGGTCGGGACAAAGAACCAGTCATGCCTAAAAAGAATCCTGTTAATTTGAATACTGAAATAGTTGAAGTGGAGCAACCACAAGGACGGGTGAATGTTTCAGACTTTTCAGGTCCTGTTGAAATGAACACACATGTCTAACTTACCACTTGAAGGAACTAGTAGTGCAAACCAAATAGGAGCTGTACCAAAGAGAGGAGCAGCACACATACTGCTGAATCGTAATCTACCGTTAAAAAACTCATTACAGGAATCAACAAAGTCAGATTCAAGATCGGAAAAGGAAGAAAACCATGAGCTAACTGATTTATCACTAGTTGTGACCATATCTAGCTATGTGTTAACCCCTGCTGAACATGCAGTTTTAGGGAAAGGACTCACATTTATTCCTTCCTTGAGATCAGACTTAAGTGAGTTTGTTATAGATTTAAAATGTTTTGGAGGGAATGTCACTTTAAACAACATCTGTGGTAATCATGTCTCTAGTACAAAGGTTGTTAAGAAACCTAGCACTTTTGTTCCCCTAAATCATCCAGCAGTTGAACTCTTTACATGTTTATGTAGCAATGAGGTTGAAAAAATAAGGCTAGGAACAAGTACCAAGCATTTTCATAATATTCCTTATGAGGAAAGACAGGCCTTATTTGATTTGCAGTGGAATGATAATATCGTGCTTAAACCTACAGATAAAGGAGGTGCTGTAGTGGTACTTGAGGCTAACTGGTATAGGCACAAAATGATAGAGATGCTGAAAGACAAGGGGACATATATTGAAGTGACACCCATGGCTTTTAAGAATGCTATGCAAAAAGTTGCAGTACAACTTAATGATATGTTACTGGAAGGAATTACAGATTTAGATTTGTTTAACTTCTTTCATACAACACATCCAACTACACCTTCGATAAGTAGATTAACAAAAATTCATAAGGATTTTTATGATCCTCCACTATGCCCTATAGTTTCTGGGCAAGGCTGGATCACAGAAACTATGTTCCTGTTTGTGGGGAAAGAACTTAGGAAAGTATTGACTGGTACCGAGACAGTCCTACAAGATACAGATGACTTTCTTATTAAGTTGCATAGAGCCATGGCTATGAATAAAGGTTGTTGCAATCTTTTATTAACTACCATGGATGTGAACAACCTCTTCACATCCATACCCAACAATTTTGGGATTGAGACTATAAAGGGAATTTTAATATGTAGCCTTAATGGATGAGAGGCTGAAAAATTATGTACGCTGTTGGCGCTAATTCTAGAGAACAATTATTTTACCTATGGGCAATCTATTTACTGGCGATGCTGTGGGGTTGCCATGGGTACCCCCTGCACAAACAGTTATTCAAATCTTGTTTTGGCAGAATGGGAATATGCTCACATACTTAGTT
This sequence comes from Protopterus annectens, assembly GCF_019279795.1. Lineage (NCBI taxonomy): Eukaryota > Metazoa > Chordata > Ceratodontiformes > Protopteridae > Protopterus > Protopterus annectens. Next base: position 156,439,679 of record NC_056748.1, on the reverse strand, counting down.
CTATTATCCCCTGGCGCAAGAATATTTTGTTCTATGGCCATTTTGTGGACAATCTTTTTGTGCTTTGGGATGGAGAGAAAAATCAATTCCTTTCATTTTTAGATTATGTAACTGGAACCACTACTTTTCTGAAACTTACAGGAGAATGGTCTGGACTGTCTGTTAGCTTCCTGGATGTCAATATTATATTGGAAGAAGGGAACAAAGTTAATGCAGCATTGCATAGAAAACGTATGTGGAGAAACCATTATTTGCATAAAAGCAGTATGCATATCACATAGAACATCATGCAGAATGAAACTACAAGAATTTTAAAGAGATGTACTCAGATGCAATTATACAGAAAGAAATTCAAAATTTACAAAAGAATTTAAGAGTATGTGTCTACAGTGAAAAAGATACTTGTATTCCCATGGAAAAAGAAATTAAGGAAAAAGACCATGGAAAAACTATTCTTGGAGCTTGTGGGAAACAAGGAAGTAGTAGTGAGCACAAGGACAACAGACTGAGGGTGATGATGACTTATAGTACAGATAATGCACAAATTCAGAAAATAATACATCCGTTTTGGCCCATCTTAACCCAAGAACCAAAATTGAGGGAGATTGTGGGGGACAAACCAAGTTTTGGAGATAATAATAGAAAGAATATTAAAAGGCTGTTATGTAGAAAAGATGGTTTTTCCAAACCTCCGATTTTGGGTCCCAAAGGGACATTTAGATGTGGAAATTGCCTAGCATGTGAACATATTGATTGTAGTAATTATTTTTGTCAACCAAACTCTGGAAAAGAATATACATTCAATCTAAAAGCTACATGCAGTACCCCAAATGTTGTTTATCTGGTGACCTGTATGTCATGCCTGGCTTATTATGTAGGCAAAACCAATCAAGCCTTTAAAAATCTTATTTTGAGACATTTGAGAGACATCCGTGCAAGGGACTTGCATAATGCCCTCGCTGTACATGTCAGCACTTTTCCTATGCATTCTTTTGTGTTTAAGGTAACAGAAAGAATTTTTGTGGGAATGAAACAAGGTGATGTTAACAACAAAACAGAAATAAGAGAGATCAGATGGATAATTAATCTAAGAGCAGACTAATTTCCTGGCTTAAATGCAATGATTGCATTAAGACCAATGTTGAAAGCTCGAAGAGCAACCATTTGTTGAAATGAGGGTGTGCTTAATGTGAAATAAATTGTGATTGGTCTATCCTTCAAGAAAGTCGAAAGACCGCCCTAAATTCTGGGTATTATTTTTGTTTAAATAAGGCATTCTCAGTCCCAAATCATTAACGATCTGATAAAGGTTTATTGAAAGTGCTTATCGTTTGTGTATCTCAGGGGACTTTGCATTTCCACAGTTGTGTTTTAATATTTTTGATTAAATTTGTTTTATTTCACCAAGTTTTTGAGTGTTACAGTTGTGGAGGTGTAACTTGTTCTTTATTTTATTTTGTGGTTTTAAAGGAAAAGGTCACTAATTTATGGTCTGATTTAACAAGGCAGGGTGGTGCATTTTGAGATGTGCAAGAAGTGACCATATTTGTAAGGACTAGCTCAAGGGTTTTGGACCCTCAAGAAGGACAGTTAACTATTTGTAAAACAGAGAGTTAGCATTTATAATGTAAAGGCAGCACTGGGCATGCCGGTCTTTGGAAAAGTAGATAATCCAGTTTACTGACAGATAGTTCTATAGCTAGCTATGAATGGGTAATTAGTCTTATTTAGGGTGATTTAGACATCTACAAGTTCAAATGTGCTGTTCTGAGGAAGCCGCCATAAGATGATAATGTTCATGACAATTACAAGAGGATTCTGGCTTAGTGGGAATAATCCAGGTAACAAAGAGTAAATAAAATAATTACTAAATAAGTATAGAAGTAAGTAAATAACTACAATTGCCAGGGGTCTGGAGACATGGTAGGCATTATACCCAGCAGCAGTGGTAGCACTTTCATTGCCCTAAAACCATGCGCCTGTAATGCCACACAAATATGAACATGTTCAAGGTGCAGTAGAGCCTCAAGTTCAGCCATGTTTTTGTTAAAACTCCCGACATTGAGTGGAGCCACATTAATGGGTCCCAGACTAGAATTTGCGAGTTTGGAATATCTAGCAGACAGATTCTACTTAAAAAGGCACTTTGGGGCAGCAAAGGCTTCAGCTAGAATGGGAAAGCCTTGGTAAGACAGGTGCAGACCATGTGATGAGATGAATTATGTTATGAATAAAGAAGGCGAGTACAACAGAGGTCTCTTCAAAGCCCAATACTCTTCTATTTATTTGTCTGTCTGTCTCTCACACATCTGAACAGAAAACAGGATGAGCCTTCTCTGCGAATGACTTAAAGACAGGAGCAGCATAGGGCAGGAAGGACTCTAATGCAGAGTTTAGAAAGGACGATTCAGTGGGCAGAGAGATTGCAGATACTCAGGTCAGACAAATATAAAGGACTGCATTTAGACCATAACAACCCTGGTATGAATTGTGAGCTGGAGGATTTGAAGCAACAACAAGAGAGAAGGAAACGGTGTGGGGCTTTGAATTTGGTCTTTACTAGAGCACCAGAAGCAGATTGAGATGGCAGCTGAAGCATCAAAACGAAACCTGGCTTGTACACTCATGGTGAATCCCTCCCGAAACAATGAAGTAATGCTTCTGCTCTACCAGGCCCTGTTCAGGAATATACTTTTTGCTTGCGTGACTCAAATAACCAGTCAGTCTTTGAAGTGCGCTCAGGGTTTAGCTTGCCTCTTCCACAACAGCTGCTACAGCAACAATTGAAAATTGGTTTGTTTGGTTACATTTTCAGAATTTACCCGAGGCTGTTAAAGCTGCAGTTTTGAATTTTTCTTTGAATAGTGGGATTGTTTTTGGGCCATCTGCTGCTAAATTCCTGAAAAAAGTGTGAGTAGAAAAGGAAACTGATTCAATGGATGAGTCAGATTTTTCATCCTTCATTCTCCAATTTGTTAAAGCCTTGTCATAGGTGACTTCATAGCCAGACACACTGACGTTCCACTCACCAGGCTGAACAAGGAGAGGGTCACAGTAAGCTGCCTATCGGGGCGCTAAAATCCGCCACATAACACAAGCACTCGGGTCACTCCACGGCAACTACAAATATGACACAGTCATTGTCCATGCTGGTGTGAACGACCTGAGACGTACCTCCCTGGACTACATGAAAAGAGACATAGAGGAGCTCTCTGATTATGTAGCCCAGGCAGGTATGACCCTGACCCTGAGCAGTATCCTTCCTTCACCAAGAATGATGCCACAATATAGAGACAAGATGATCAGCTTTAACAATTGGCTTAATGTCTGGTGTCATTCAAAGGGGATCCAGTGTCTGTCTGCCTGGGATGACATGCTTGACAAGCCACGCTGCTTCGCAAGGGACGGCTTGCACCTGTCACCCTGGGATTCCGGATATTGGCTAAGGCTCTTGCCACCCCCATAGTGCCTTTTAGGCAAGGCTCAAATTCTAAACCTACCACCCTAGAAAACAAAAATGGGAAGAAACTGAGGGTAATGCTGCTCAATGCCAGAAGTCTAAATCTCAAAATGCACGCACTCGAGGCCCTTCTCAGTATGGAGAACATCGATGTCTGTGCTGTAACTGAAACCTGGTTCAAGGCTCCTGAGAGCACCCCGGCACTATTAGGTTTTACCTCATATCATGCGTTCCGGCCCCAAAACCCGGACCACACCACAAAAGGAGGGGGTGTATCCATATTCATAAAGGATACCCACACATCCAGGTTGGTGGCAACGCATGAAGCTTTGGAAACCATCCAGGTGCAACTAACCATAGGCAAAACTGCTCTACAAATGGTAGCATGCTACAGGCCACCCTCTCAAACTCAGGAACCCCACACAGCCTTCCTGAAGACACTGGAGGGTATAAATGTATCTCCAAACACCATCATATTGGGTGACTTCAACTACCCGAATATAGACTGGGAACATTACTCAAGCCCTAACTTTCTAGCCCAACGGTTCCTGGAGTTCATAAATTCAAATGCCATGGAACAGCTAGTCACTGTTCCCACGAGAGGAGAAAATATACTAGATCTCATTATCACAAACATGGGGACAAAATGCTCCACACTGGAAGTATATCCCTCATTGGTGAGATCTGATCATAAACTAATTTCACTGGAAATCCACATCCCGCCCCCACCCCAAACAAAAAAGACCACAGTGAAGAACTTCTCTAAAGCAAACTTCACACTACTCAAGACTGGTGTGGTATCCTTCAAGGCCCCTGAGCCAGTGGAAACCACAACCCAAGCTGCGGAAGCCCTTACAAATGCCTTCTATGAACACCTCCAGGACTGCATGGATCAGGCAATCCCAAATAAAACCAAGACTTTTTCCACAAAGCGCAAACATCCAGTCTGGTGGACCCCAGCCATTAACAAACTTTACAATAAGAGGAGAAAGCTGTTACATGATATAACAAAATCCATAAAAGGGAAGTCACCCCTGATGATTATTAGTAAAAAAATACGAGCACTCATAAAATCAACTAAGGCCAATTTTGAGAGAAAAATTGCCATGGATTCAAAGGACAATCATAAGGCCTTTTTCAGCTATGTTAGGAACCTGGGTGGAAACTCCCAGATATGCTCAGAATTAGTCCAAAATGATACAAAAATCACTGAACCCACAGACATTGCCAACATACTGGCAGACAGGTTCAGTGCAAACTTCACCCCCCTCACCCCCCTAAAGGAGAGATAACTATCCCAGCAGAGTGTAGCCTCCCAGACATCTCAAATGTGCAGGTAAAAGCTGCTCTCTCTAAAGCTAAAAACACAGCATCAATGGGACTGGATGGTGTCCCCGGCTGTGTGCTGCACAAGCTAAATGAGGAATTAAACCCGCACATAAGGCAGCTGTTTAATCTCAGCCTTACCACAGGATACATGCCCAAGGAGTGGCGTACGGCAACTGTGGTCCCACTCCACAAAGGCGGTGCCTCTACGGACCCTGGTAATTACCGCCCCATAAGCTTAACAAGTCTAGTCTGCAAAGCTATGGAGAGGATCATAATGGAGCTCATAAACAAAGATATAGGGGACTTACAGACATTGGACCCGACCCAGTTTGGCTTCGTCAAGGGCAGATCATGCCTTTTGAACTTGGTCGACTTCTTCGAAACAGTCACCAAGGCCATTGATGAGGGAAAGGCAGTCCATACAGCCTACCTTGACCTTGCAAAGGCTTTCGACACAATACCCTACTCGGATATTGTAGAAAAACTTACCAGCTTAAATGTAAACCCATATGTCACAAGATGGGTTGCAAACTGGCTTAAGGACAGAACCCACAGGGTTAGAGTTGCTGGCGCTATGTCAGACTCCAAGCCGGTCACAAGTGGTGTCCCACAGGGCTCGGTCCTTGGCCCCCTATTGTTCGGCATCTACTTCTCAGAAGTACAGGCCAACATGGGAGGACTTTGGCTGACAAAGTTTGCAGACGACTGCAAACTGGGCACCATAGTGGAAAGTGCATCAGACACGGATATCCTTCAGAAGGGACTCACAGAAACAGATAGCTGGTGCCAGAGCCATGGCCTGAAGTTGAACGCCAAAAAATGTATAGTCATACCCTTTGGGAAAAACAAGGTAACCCCAAGCTACCATATAGGTGGCAATCCACTAAGCACAGAAGAGGTTATCAGGGACCTGGGAACCCAGGTTGACAGTGGCCTTTCTTTTGACACTCACGTTGCTAAAGTGGTTAGAAAGACCTTCTACATTGCCCACCTGATCATGAAGGGATTCACATCCCGATCTAATGAGGTCATTGTTCCCCTGTACTCTTCACTTATCAGACCAATGATCGAGTACAATGCCCCATTCGGGATGTATCTCACCCGACATCTACAGCAATTGGAGAGACCCCAAAAGTTCCTCACCAAAAGGATAAAGGGACTCCAAAATCTGTCATATGCTGCCAGATTGAAGAAACTCCAGCTCTATTCAGTTGCATACCGTCTGCTCAGAGGTGACATGTGCCTGACATACAAGGCCATGTCCAACCTGGAATTAATGGACATGCTCCACCTCAAAAAATCCAAATCCACCAAAACCACTAGAGCAAGCGACTTAAACCTTAGCACGGATATAAATAGGACGTGCTGGAGGGATAGATTTATCACTCAGAGACTCCCTATGCTGTGGAATAAAGTCCCGGTCCATGTGAGGCAGAGCACCTCGCTGGCTCTGTTCAAGAGAAATCTTGACCTGTGGATGGGAGATCGTAGGTTTACCCCGGAATCATCTCTGTCACTGCTGGACAGAGGCACAACAAACTAATGGGCACAGTATTTTTTCATATAAGGGGTGGCGTAAGCCACAAAACTTTGGGCTAGGCTTATAAATGCCTTAGGGCAGATAGCCTAGTATAAACCTATGAACCTATGAACATAATTTTTAAGCAAACTTCTGGCAAACAAAAAGTAAGTCTTGATCAGCTGTATATACAGGTATTTATATAAAAAACTAAGTACTCTGCGTAATAATAAAAGCTAAATGTTGATGGTATATAGATGTAACTTCTACTGAGTATTTTTTTTTTCAAATTATGATGATAATTTTATAGTGAAGTTGTGTGCTACAATGTGGACTAAGGATGTTGTTTATATATGCAGTGGCTGTGATATAACATTGTGAAACTGTTTACATAATGGCAGATTATAGAATCATTTTTACAATCGTCCTTCCACACTAAAGCAGTTGTACAGGTTAAAGTTAACAGACATGAATATTAGAAGCATTGCTAATAAAACTGATGAAATGCTAGCCTGGATAGATCTTTATTGTCCTGACATACTGTTCATCACAGAGACATGGTTAAAATCTCATATACCTAACTCTGAGCTCAATTTTCTAACCTACTTTGTTTTCAGAATCTGTTGCACTAATAAGAGCTGGAGGCATTCCAGAATGATTAAAAACTCTATTAGAGGTGTATTATACCCTGGTCAGCCTCATAATGTTAGTGGAGTGTAAGCCATATTTGTTACACTAACATGTTAATATTGATTGCATATACCTATACCCAAAAACAGCCCTGGGAGCCAGCCAACCATTCTTGACTAGTCCCATAATAACATCACTTTGGAATTAATACTCTTAGGTAATTATAACATACTCAGATCACTATAAACTGAGTAATTTCTTGAATTCAGTATTGTATCTCTTGTCTACTCACAGCTGATTAATTCCCTAATAGCAGCTGTCCTTAAGTCACATCCACAATACACTCTGGACTGGGTTATAACAAAAACACCCAATGAATCACTTCTAAATGGTCGTACTGATCTCACCCGTATAGCTGTTATAAAGAAGAATAAACTTCCCTCTGCAATGCTAAAAACTGCAGTAATCAGAAACCTTAATAAACTTCCCATTTGCCTTATCCAACAAGAGTGAGCAACTAGCAAACGTCTGGCTTGAAAATATCCAACAGGCATAAATATTCTAGTAAAATCCAGTAGTATTGAGCAGCTCTATTTTAATCAGCACAAGCGCATTCACAATAGCTTCATCAGGTGCATACAGATAAGTGAATAGGCAATATACACACCTTATATAGTCACTATAATCACATGACATCAATTAACATTTAAAGATACAGCTACATAATAAAATACTAGACAAAAATATATTTATATAAAACATATAAACACATGGAACATATTCATATACATATTTAAAATACCCAAATAAATCATCTATGCAGGCATCTCTTTTGTAAAATTGGTTTTATAGGTATATACTCATTAAAGCCATGTCCATAATTGGCTCTAAGCCTTACCATCCATTGTGTTTCTATTTGTTCAGTTCTTGCTCTAATATTATCTCCCCTAATACTAGTAAAATTCCTTCCTATCATCATAAATTTAAATGTATGGTGTGTATCAGTATTACTCACATGTTTAGCTAAAGCATTCATAATATTCAATTTCTTTATGTTGTATAAATGCTCTCTAATTCTTTCCCTGAGACTACGATCTGTTTTACCCACATAAAATTTGTTGCATACACAACAAGAGGCTAGATAAATAACATGTGTAGTTTCGCAGGAAGCTGAAACCCTGATGTTAAAGATTTCTCCTGTATCAGGATGCTGAAACATAGTATCTCTTAAAATATAGATACAATAGTTACATTGACCACATGGCTTTGTAGCACTTATTATCTGCAAAGAAGTGGCTTGCTTATTTGTACAAAGTCTGTTTTTCAGTGACTTTTTATTTTTAAATGAAAATTGAGGCTTAATACCTATAATATCTCTGATATCTTTATCAGTCATTAAAATGTCCCAATGCTCATTGATAATGCATGTATAAAAAGAGACATCTCTCGTATAACTAAGGGACATTCTTAGCTTATTGTGATTTCTATACTTCATTCTATGTGAGGGGCTCGAAAAATACGGCTTAGCAGTAGTATTTCTCAGGTTTCTAACCAATGTTGAGTTCCTATCTATTAGACTTATTTCATATCCTCTTTCTATTAAGTCATTCTCAGTTGCTTGCATTTGCCTCTCATAATCATTACTATTCACATTCAACCTAGAAGTCCTGAAAAATTGATTTCTAGCTACATTATTAAAGACAAATTGCGGATGCATACTTTCCCTTCTCAATAATTGATTGGCATGACATGTTTCTAAAAGTGAGCAACTGTTAACTCAGACACTTCCAGATGTATGACAGACCTTATAGTTAAACATTTTTAATGTGGAACAACTTCTGTGCATCCTTCATAAATATGCTTCAGCCACAACAGTCAGAATAGAAAAATAAATAGCTACCATGTGTTGATAGATCACTTAGACAACGAATGAAGACTAGAGCCTCACATTGGAGATCCTGCAACATTGTAAACAACCCCAACCTTTTACTTAAATTTAAGCAAGGTAGAAATGCCTGTCACCAACAAATTCAACTGGCTAAACAGAACTGTTTCTTTAAACTGCAATACAGAAATAAAAATCAACTTTCTACCCTCTGGAATATCATCAAAAGAATTTCAGGAAAATCAGAATCACCCACTGAAGACCAACCTATTACACCTCCTCAGCGATCATTTGTCAGCCAGTTTCAGTCCACTGTTAATAGATTAATAATTGCCACATGGCCCCCATGCCCTGACACTGTAAAACATCAGTCCTTAACAAGCTTCTCCTCCTTTTACATTCTAGACAGTCACAGTTGGAAACCTACTAAATTCATGAAGCTATATATGTATATCCATCAATGCATAACCCCAACCAAGTATTTTAAAATTAGTAGTTAACCATATTTCTTATCCGCTGACTTTCATAGTAAGTAGGTGCTTAATATACAGTCTTTTACCATTTCTATGGAAACAGCTTAAAATGATTCCTGTCTTCAAGGGTGGCAAAAAAGGCAAAGCTGACAATTATAAACTCAATATCATTTTTAACATCTTTATTAAAGCATAACTTACACAATGGCAGGTACATATATATTAATAGAACAGTAAACAAACCTTAGTACCTTTTTAAATTTTTTATGCAGTATACATGTTTTCTTTTTAACATTATCATTCAGACCAACATTACCTCAATTGCTCAAATCCTGCCCCCCATTAAACCTCACTCCTCCTCCTCCTCCTGAACATCATTCTGCATGTATTTTTACCATAAATTCCATTTATTTCTATGTAACTTGCTCCTTATTTTATTTTATTTTTTTTTTGCAATAATCAGTATTTCATTTACAGTTGGCTTAAATTTTCAGTTTTGCTTTTTGGGCAGTCAGTAGCCTTAAACGTAGTTAAGGCCTCACAAAGTCTAAAGAATTCAGAGCTTGTGTCCCAGCTCAAAACAATGATTTCCTTAGTTACAACCCTTTACTTCCCCAACATTTCTAGCAAAAAACTCTGTAGGAATTTTTTTTAAATCTGCCGATTTGTTGCACCCCCAAAAATATTCCCAGATACCTTTCTCTTTCCCATCACATCTCCAGCATTCACTGTCTACATGAAGAAAGATCTCAGAAGTCTGCTTCGGGTATAAAAATACACATGCAAACACTTCTGAGCAAAAATCTTAAATCATACATCCTTTGTTGCATACATGAGAGCCATACATATGTCTTCCCCTTGTTCCTATATAATTTGCCTTTCCAGTCTCTCTTTCCAATACTTTGTAACATCCTCTGATTCTTATATCAGTCATGTAATATTTTACAGCAGTCGTAATGTTTTACAGCAATCATGTAATATTTTGCAGCGGTCTGCAGTTGTAATATTTTACAGCAGTCATGTAATATTTTACAGCAGTTATATAATATTTTACAATGGTCAGCAGTCGTAATTTTTTACAGCAGTCGTAATTTTTTACAGCAGTCATGTAATATTTTACAGTGGTTAGCACTCATGTAATATTTTACAAGCCCCTCTAATTATTCTCCTTCACCAGCAGCCTGTTCTAGACTTAATTTAAAACTTTTCCAGAGCAGGTCATACACTTAGGATTCTTCTGTCTCTTTTCTGTTTGCCTATACTCTGATTTAAATCCCGGCTAGGGAAAGCAGCCTTAGATTCGCAGTTCACATTTTGCTTGTCTTTCTTTAACTCTTATCACTTTTCCATCACTAGTTATTTGCTCTCAATACCTAGGTTTCTTTTTCAGTTTACTCCATTAAATTTCAGCCCCTGTTGCCTATTTTTCTATACACATACTTGCAGTAATCCCTGTTGGTAAAATCTCCTTTTTCTAAAAATACTTTCTGCTACAGTATTCTGTTTGGTTGTTATTTTCTTTATGGACCTACATCTAAAATCCTACTCTCTTCTTATTCTCAAACTCCTTCCCTGTTTCATCATCATCCCTTTCCACCTTGATGTATAATTCTGCTTGTGTTATGTGTATGACCCTTAACTGCTTAGCTGTAAAGTATTCCACAGACCAGGTAATCCTAAACAACCTTGATCTTTGGAGAGGATCAATTTATCTCTTACCCTCTTTCCATCCCAAAATAAATTCCTTCAACTCTATATTCATTATCACATGCTTCCTCCATTGCGACACCTCTGGTTTGCTTAAAATATTCACCTTCAAAGAATATATAAATATGGTTCAACACAAGAGAAGTCAATTCTGTAAGCAAGCTGACCTTGTCATTGGATAAAAACTGACAAGAACTTAAAACTATCATGAAACAGTTGTAACCCGTCCTCCTTAGGTGTAACAGTGAGTAAATCAACAATGTCAGTTCTTGTCAGTTTTTATCCTGACAATTTAACTACATATACTATGATGGGTTTCAAATCTAACATATACAGGAAACCCCCATTTTGTAATTCATATTTGTACTTTTCTAGTAGCCACCCTTTCATCCAGAAAAAAGTCTACAGAAAGGACAATGTATCCGGGTGTCTAGAATGACTTCCCATGAAGACGATGTGGCGCGGGAATTAAAAGAATTAAAGGACATGTTTATGGTTACAGGGTAACCCGAGGACATGGTTAGCAACTGTTGTAGGGAAGTTTTGCATGAATGGGGTGACAAATACAGCTCCTTTAGGAACTGGTTTGGATGGGGGGGTGAGATCTACTGCAAAGGACAAGTACAATAATGCATTTATTATACAATGCAACAAATGCTCTACAGCAATGAAGAGTACGGCATGTACATATTATCGCAACCAGATTTGCGAAGACACTTAATTCATTACTGTGAAAGCAGGAATGTTAACCCGAAAAGGGGTGTTTTGGTCACAGTGGGCATGAGGTAGCTGGAGGAGTGATGGTGAATTTTTGTACTCCTCCATGGCACCCCTCATGTCCTCTATGAAGTCCGCACTGACAGACCGCTGCACAAAGCTTGCATTCCTCATTAGCGATAATGTGTTTCCAGTTCATGGGGTTTATTTTAATGAATGGGTTTAACTGTTTTTGAAGTCAGACACAGCATGTAGCAACTCCTGTGTCATACACAAGAATTAGATATTATTACAGAGGAAAAAGTCATGGAGTGATGTCTGAAAACCACCTCAAACAGAACTAAAATGTTAAATCAGTAATTCCAACTTAAAAGTGAATGAATGTGCCTTGTCAGAGGCCGGTCTATAACAGGGGTGTGTGACAACTGCTGAGATACCTGCCAAAGAAGATTTCAAAATGAAGTGGATCAATTTTTCTCAACCAGCCATGTTCCCGATTCCTTGTCTTGCTGGGAATGTAGTGACTTTCATGACTTGTGACATTAACAAATACTGCCAAATGGCAGTCAGGTGTATAGGTCAGCAGCACTTCTTGGGATACACCCAGGGAAGAGGAATTTAGTGGTTATTCCTCTTCCCCTGTGAAAAATTATCGGACACAGTAACACTTACAGAGTTTACACACCCCTTGATAGGTTTACAGACATGGTTTATTGAAAACAGTAGAAAGTGTGGGTCTTTGTAAATCTGGTTGCGATTATACGTAAGTACCAAGAATACTATTAAGAAAAATTGGAATGTTTTTAGGAGTAATTTCACTATTTATAGTTTGTTAGGAACTGAACCTACGTTTATTTTTTAGACAGCCTTCAACTTGAAAAAATTGTTTGAAAATGGGATTAATGCAGGAAGTATTGCTACAGGACAACCAAGATGTACTACTCGCCTTGGGCGTTGTAATCAGTGTAGTTACACTTTACAGAAAGAAAGTATAGTATTAAATAATGTTTTAAATGCAAGGGTAGTCATTCACAAAGGGACTTGTTTATCACAGAGGGTGGTGTACATTGCTATGTGTTTGGGATGTCAAGCCTTTTATGTTGGCAAAACCAAACATCATTTAAAATGAGAATATACAATCACCTCTATGACATTTCAAAGAATAATGATAACAACGCTTTATACAAACGCACTTTACACTGTCAAGCTTGTCAAAAATTCCATTTTGGAATATTGGAACAAGTTATTTAGAACTCACATGGAGGTGACTGGAAGGTACTTTTAGAATCCCGGGAATTGGTATAGTAACTTCGGTTAGGTGCCAGCTTTCTCCCATTTTTAAATGAATCAGTGCGTATTCCATCTATTTTGCAGATCAAAGCTAAAAAAATTTAGCTTCTTATACATGTACAAATAAGGTTTTGTTTCAAGGTTCTATGAACTCACAGTAAATGGTTTATTTTGAGCTTATGCACATGTAATATGAAAGCAGAAGCATCAGTTGTTTTTAGTAGTACCTTTAAGGGTTAATTATTTCATTGGGTAATTTAATTGAGTATTTATTTATTTTATTTTACATTTGTTTACTCCGAAAGTCCGACTGGGATAAGACCCATTTTCAGCAGAGGCCTGGGTAGAAAAGCTTGATAAAACAAACACCAACAGGGTAAGGTACCACCTCAAAAATAGAAGAACAAAGTCCAAGAAATAGAGGTAATACTCCAAGACAATCGAAGCCAACCAGGAACTAAATACAAGAGGTAAAATAAATATCCTTTATTGCTTAGAACAGTGAGCGCTTTCGCGTTACCCAGAACGCTTCTTCAGACTTCAATAAAAAGAACAGTACTAGCTCTAATTTTATACATAAAAGCAGCCAATCCTACACATGTTATTCAAAAGATCCAATAACGTCTGATATATTTAGGAAACCTTGTAGACGCAATGCTATTTTGCATAGGACCAGTATGCATCCACCACATATTCACAGGAATATAGTGAAGAATCAGATGACACGTTTTTCACGCATCATTAGTGAGGATGATGCATTATTACAAGTGGTTGACACCATGCATCATGAATTCATAGAAAGAGGATACTTAGACAAAGATTTATTACCTTTACAACATACTAGGAATGAGCGTACTGTACCATCTATTATCAAAGATTGTAATACAGCACATAAGTATACTTCTAGATCTAGAGATATGAGAAAGAGGTTATTGATTCCATATACCAATGTTAATAGTTCTGTTGTGGATATAATAAATAAGAACTGGAACATTTTGCTTTTAGATGACAGCATCAAGGGACTAGTGGGTGATAGGCCTGCTATTAGTTACAAGAACACTAAATCTCTTAAACGTCATTTGTGTTATGAAAATAACAGGGGCATTAGGATCAATTCACAAAGGAAGGGTACTTATGCTTGTAGGAGTTGCAATCAATGTAACTTCATTATGAATTCCAATATATTTATACATCTTGACAATAATATTAGATATGAATTTAATGAGTATGCAGACTGTAAATCTAGGAATGTTATATACCTAGCGGTGTGCAAGAAATGCCAGAGTTTCTATGTTGGTAAAACCAACAGAACTCTGAGGGAGAGAATAAGAGAACACATCTATGCGATAAATAGAGAGAACGAGGCCAATGCTTTGGCGAGACATGTATTGCACAATGGATCTACGCATACTTTTAGTTTTATGGTCATAGGACGTCAACAGTTAACAGAAAGACTGGGTAATATTAGTAATAAAACAGAGTAAGAAGAGATCAGATGGATCATTAAGCTCAGAGCGGACAAAGGACATGGCCTCAATGACAAATTGTCACTGAGACCCTTTTTAGCTGATAGACCTTATAAACGTTAACACTCATAAATTGCTAATTGTTATATATTTATATTTATATTTATTATTATTATTTCTTACATCATAGAAATGATTATTTATTTCTCTCCTCCATTCCTTCCATACATACACACATATATATGAATCCCCCCCTTTTGCCTATCTATACACACATACATATATGCATTCCCCCCTTTTATATGGATTTTTCCATGTATTTTTAGAATATATATTTTTAGAATTTATACAGTTGATACAGTTTAAGATTATATATATTAAAGATTTTTATATATTGTTGAATACATATATATATTTGATTTTAAACTATTGATACTCATTTAATGCTTTTATTGGGTTTTTGTGAAGAATATATGTATGCTTTATTATACATGACCTAATTAATGAATGTCATCCATGTGATTATTCTTGCAAGTTCTATTGGATCTTTTGAATAACATGTGTAGGATTGGCTGCTTTTATGTATAAAATTAGAGCTAGTACTGTTCTTTTTATTGAAGTCTGAAGAAGCGTTCTGGGTAACGCGAAAGCGCTCACTGTTTTAAGCAATAAAGGATATTTATTTTACCTCTTGTATTTAGTTCCTGGTTGGCTTCGATTGTCTTGGAGTATTACCTCTATTTCTTGGACTGGGTAGAAAAGCTCCATATATAGAGATTAGACAAAACATATACAAGAAATTATGCAAAACTCATATAAGAAATTATGCAAAAAATATAGAAGACATACAATACGCCAAAAATTACATTCTATGCTATTATAGCTGACATTTGTATTATACAAATATATTTGTTCAATTTACTGTGGTTATTTGTAGTGTGGGAATGTATAAATTGCAGTGGTTTTACTTGTGTTCATTATTCTGATGAAGCTCCTGTTGAAGGGACGAAAGCGCTCTATAAAATTCTTTAGTTTTATATTTTATCAGCTTCCAATGGTTTGACTTCCATTTGGAGTTACTAGTGTGTTGAAACTAGAATCTTCACATCCTATGAAGGAGACCCATGCAAATGACCCCTTAAGGACATGTAGGTTTTCCAGCTATATCCATCCAGGCCAATAAAGACAAACCCAATAGCTTAGCTATGACAGGTTTTCCCCCTTTTTATGGGCTTGTCAATACACCATAAGTTGATAGTTTCACAATTTTCTGAAAACACTCTGCTTTTAATAAAGACTTATGTCCACAATGTTAAGGAGAATGCAGAATTTTCCACAAAAATAAATAAATAACTGGAAGAAGGGTCACACAGAAAAAACACACAGGCAAAAATATCAAAAGGACCTCTAGAAACTACAGTCTTCCCTGTGTAATACCTTAATCCTCCTTTGAAAGAGGCCAGTGGAATCATGCGAACAATGAAAGACATGTAAATGATCCACCTACATGGTTTCTGACTGCCACTGACATTTTATGTTTTTAAGTCTTTATAGAGGCATGCGGGTATGATATGTTTCACCAGTTTTATGGGCCCATCTATACAGCATAAGTGAATAGTTCGGCAATTTTCTGAAAACATTCAGCGTTTTCTACAAAGGAAAAAAGTGAAAAGATTGCAAAGAAAAAAGAAATGCAAAAATCATAAACAAAAAGAAAACTAGCGAACCAAACCATCCCTGTGTAGTACCTTAAACTACCTTTGGAGGAGGCCAGTGGGTAATATGGAAATGATCCCTTAAGGACATACAAGTGTTCTGGCTGCATGGGTTCAGAATGCCACTGATTCTTCACTTTATCAATACTTTATTGTGACATTCAGGACAATAAAGGCAATCCCCAGTAAAGAGACAAGCTACAACGGACGCAGATGGCACCTTGGTTTAATGTCTCTGCCTAGAGACAGCACTTCGCAACCCCCCTTATACTGGACTGCATTGTCACTGCTTGAACATTAACTTTATGTAGGGTTACCACCTTTTCAAATGGCCATAGTGGGACATCTTCGGGACACACATCAGATTTTACAGGCTGACACAAACCCACAGTCAGTACAAGGAATAGAACTTTACTTTTTTGCCTAAATAAAAGCTTATTCTTGTAGCAGTTTAGTTGCTTATCCTGTTTCTTGTAACATTTAGGTATTTTAGATACAGAAATAACTATTACATAAAATATGGGATATAATTATGTCCTGCAATCTCAGGACATTTGCCATTTTTAATATTTTTGGTCAGGACACAACCACCTAAAGAGGGACTGTCCCTCGCAAAGTGGCACAGGTGGTAACCCTAACTTTATGTACCTTATGTGTGGATAGATCTCAGAGTATCGGATCTTTCTTGCATCAAATATGAGTATGCAATCTGTTGAGCCATTGATGTTGAGTTTATTAATGCTTTAATTTAATTAAAAATGGAGTGGTGTAGCACTGTTTGATGGCAAATTTGGACAGCTTGCTCAAAAGAGGTTCTACAAGGGAACCTGTCAGTTAAAAATCTCCTAGCCTCAGTACATTTCTAAGGAAGGTTACAGGAAAAATTCTTCCAGCAAACCAGTGGAGTTCCCAAAAACTAATTATTTTATAGTCAGACAACTTCATGCCTTATGCAGAATGATGTCATCCCAATCTAATTTGGTCCTGTGGTTGGCCAGGGTCACCAGTGAGGAAAACAGACGAGGTTCAGTGGATCTGCATTATCTGGACTTCCTCAAGGCCTGTGACTTCATGCCTGATTTATGATCGTGGGAGAAATCATAGTACATTGGTTAAAGTCCAGAATAATAAATTATACAGGGTACTGCCTGAGTTATTCAAAGAATAGTTTGGTTTTGGTACTTGGTGAAGGAAATGTTGAGTAGAAAAAAAAAAGGACAGTAACCAAATGCGGGCGGAGCTATCCTCTGAATTAATGTCATGGAGCTCTCATGATAAAAAGGATGGAACCACTAGAGTTTAACATGAAAAAAGACCATGTATTATATTTCCTTGGTAGGAGCTGAGGGATAATCCATCTGCTGTAAGATTTTGGGCGAGCTAGCACTGGAGATAGTTGAAAAAATTTGAGGGGCAACAATTAGGGATAATAGAAAATATTTTGGAGGATATAATGACTATTATTGTACATCACACAGCAGTAATGGCAGAAACTGACTGGGGTGGGAAGACAGTGCAGTGTAAGATGCTGATGTCACGTTCCTAGTCATGTTATAAAGTACTAGGATGGTAATTGCCCATACACATCTACTTTCCACCCTCATTTATGCATCCCCTGTCTTCACGAACTTGAGTAAGTCTGACCTTAATAAACTCTCTAGCTGCTTTAATCATATTGCTAGATTTGCCACTGTAGCAGCATACAGGACACACCACTGTCTGAACCTAAAGAATCTAGGGTGGCTAGAATTGCCTATCCAACTTCAGTACAATCAGCTAATAGTAGCACATAAAATTCTCTACCAACCTGAAAACACACCCGTACTTACAAAAATTATCACCCCTTACAGCAACCTCAAGACACTTCGCTCATCCAACAAATTACTAATCCAAACCCTCAAAAGCAACAACTCATCTGGAGACTCTCTATATGCCAACTCTGTCGGTAAAATATGCAACACACTTCCTGCTAAGCTTACTTCAGAACCTGTTCTAACCCAATACAAAAAAAGTCTAAAACAGTACGTTAAAAGGCAATGGCTATGTCCTTGCTCTAATCCTGACTAACTCTGGCAATATAAACATGTGCTAAAGAGGTCTTTTGGCCACCCCTACATTGCTTCCTAATTGTTACTCTATAACAAATCAGATTTATATATGACAGAATGAATGACTTTTATCCTGTGTATTGTATCTGTAACAGTGCTTTAACTTGATTAATGTAACAGTTCTGTATGCATGTACGTATGTATGGAGTTTTTCTCCCCGGGCCTCTGCTGAAAATGGACAAGTATACAGTCGGACTATCCCGGTCAACAAATGTAAAATAAATACTAACAACAGGTCATCTGGCAGTTCTTTCCATCAAACGATGACATGCCAGGAGCAGAATAGGAGGCAGTAGACAGGACACAGAAGAAAGTTATCAGATGGTAATGAAAATGCCCTAGTACAGATAAACCCTCTAAGTGCTAGGCACGGGTATAATGGAATAAAGAAGGGTGGTGTTGACCCGGTGTTGTATGTATATCAGATTCTCAAAGGAAGGGTAGCCTGGTTGGTACTTTAAATAATCAGAGCAGAGATGAGGAGAAAGAAGTACTTACTAAAGCTGGCAAATGGACAGTTTCAGTGACTTAATTATTTTTTAACTGAGGGAGTAATGAAATGCTACCCTTCACTGACAGAGAGAGCACTGGGCTGTATAGCAACAGAGTGGTTTTAAAAATGCTTCAAGCAATTAGAGGAGGGGGTAACAGAGAAGGAGAGAAACAACTGTAGTACTGTGAACTCTGCAGACCCTAGTTTATGGTCAGCTAGCAGCTGTTTATATTCTTAACTGAGAAACCTTGAGCAAGTTTAGATTTATTTTTCTTTCAGCTAACACATGCAGTGTTCTGTTTTACTAAATTTTATCCTCTTTCTTACAGAAAATACTGTAAGATACCACTGCTACTGTACAAATGAACTTATTAAAGTAACATTGCATGATTATTTGATACTTTATTGAAATAAAAAAGTAAGCCCCCTTGCTCAAAAGTGTGTTCTGTCTTTTCTTAGGCCAGAAATAAAACAAATGCCAGTGCCTTTACAATTGTTAAATAAATGTATTATATATTGCAAAGCATAAAATGAATGACCACCTCCCAAGAATGGTGATCTCCTGGTTTCAGCTGCATGAGCTGTGTTTAGTTCAGATATGTTCATTATTACAAAGTACAAACAGCAAAGAAAGATTGAAAAAGAAAACAAAAACATCAAAAGTCACTGTATCTTACAGCACGTGACATAGGGAAGTACATATCCGCAACACCTCTGCTACGTGCATATACTGTATACTAACTGTAAGTTCCTTATACGTATGTATACTGTATACTAACTGCAAGATCCTTATACGTATATATACTGTATACTAACTGCAAGATCCTTATACGTATATATACTGTATACAGTATACGTATATATACTGTATACTAACTGTAAGTTCCTTATACGTATGTATACTGTATACTAACTGCAAGATCCTGATACGTATATATACTGTATACTAACTGTAAGTTCCTTATACGTATATATACTGTATACTAACTGCAAGATCCTTATACGTGTATATACTGTATACTAACTGTAAGTTCCTTACATGTATATATACTGTATACTAACTGCAAGATCCTGATACATGTATATACTGTATACTAACTGAAAGATCAGTGTACCTTAGAAAAAAGAGGATTTCTTTCTATGTGAGATTTGACCTGCCAACCACCCAGCCTCCCAAAACTGGACGTGGCCCAATTGTTCATTTTACTGGGAATTTCCCCCAGGGTTAGGATGAAAGATGTCCAGAGGGAACAATCACTTAGGCAGCCATGAAGATGGTTTATACCTGCACCATTATCCTGGCAATGAAGGCATTTTGTAATGACTTAAGCCCACATTCTGTCAAAGGGACATGCAATTGAGTTCAGTAAGGAAGCTAAATGGCAGTTTCCCTTAGAGGTGTATACTTCCATGCATCCACATTTACCTCTTAGAGGTGTATACATCCATTCATCCACGTTCAGTTTCCCATAGAGCTGTATACGTCTATGCATCCATGTTCAGTTTCCCTTAGAGGTGTATACTTCCACCCATCCACTTTTACCCCTTATAGGTGTATATGTCCACGATTCCATGTTCAGTTTCCCTTAGAGATGTATATGTCCACCATCCACATTTACAGTTAGCTGTAGAGAATGGCTAGGTGAGCCTAATGACTGCCACCCACCTGTTCATTTGCATTGCCACTTCTGATGGGTTTTGGCAGCACACAGCCAACCCTGCCCTGACCTCCACCCCAGAACGGGCATGCCCTTCTTCCTCTGCCTGTTCCATCTGATGCCTGTGTCAATAACTGATCTCAGATCATGTAGGCTGTAGTCAAGGCCATATCCCTCTCTGCCATCATATCTGACTTGGGGACGTGGAAAATAATCAGCAGCGCCAAGCTTTATCTAAAATGTTCAGTTCAAAACAGACTCAGAAGAAAGAAACACAAGCAAATAATCCAAAACAGGAATCCAGACACCTCGAAGCTGGAAATAGTCCAATAATCCAAGTTATAGTTTAAAAACCTTTTAATGTGAACGCTTTCATTCACTTAAATAAAATGAACTTCTTCAGACAAGTAAAAGGCATTCAAAAGAACATTTAAATACATTTTGTGATTCATGACATCACAAACCTACCCTAAAAAGTCATGTGATTATCGAGTCATAATCAAAAAATTCACATGATTCATTCACAAACTGAGACCCATAGTGGATGGTAGAAACAGCATCACATATGCCTGTGCTAAACTGGTGGACAGAATGCTAAAGAAATATCTTGCCACCGAATCTCAAATTTGCAAGGATTCTTGGGGTTTTTTACAGGCATTGAACGAAGTTGAGTATAATTCAGAATTTGGTTTCCTGACGATAGATGTCAAGGATCTGTATACTGCAATACCACAAGCTCTGGGTATTAGTTGGGTGAGAGAATTCTTGATGGAGAAAGGTGTTGATGGGGATGAAATGAACCTAATAGAGGACCTATTAGAACTAATTTTGGAAAATATTTTTTTTCTATTTAACAAGAATTATTATTTGCAGAAAAGTGGGGTTCCTATGGGTTCACCCTGTGGGGGCAGCTTTGCAAATACTGTCATGGCCTTCTGGGAAAATACATTTTTATTTCCCAGTGACACATTCAGGAATAATGTGAGATGGTATACACGGTTTTTGGATGACATGTTTCTATTAATGAAAGGTAATTTAGAAACAGTGAACCAACTGATAGATGAGATGTCGAACATGATATCCTTTCTACAATTTACATTCGATTTTGGTGAACATGAAATGGCCTAACTAGATGTGAAATTGAATTAGGATAATGTAAATAATAGCTATGTAGCCCACATATACAGAAAATCTATATATTGTAATGATTTCCTTCACTTCACCAGTAACCATCCTGTAGATCAAAGGCAGGCAGTGGTGAAAGGGCAGCTTGTGAGAGCTGCCAGGATGAATTCCCTTAACCAGGATTTTGACAATGAATGTCAAAACCTGAGAAATGTGTTCCTTAAGCGGGTTACCCACCTAGTTTTTTGGATGATATCATGGCTGAAGTGGAAAGGAAGAGAATGACGGGCCGTTTTAAACCCATTTTGAATAAGAACATACCGGAATGTAATGGGGAGATGGTCAATACATACCAGAATGTAATGGGGAGATGGTCAATACATACCGGAATGTAATGGGAAGATGGTCAATACATACCGGAATGGAATGGGGAGATGGTCAATACATACCGGAATGTAATGGGGAGATGGTCAATACATACCGGAATGGAATGGGGAGATGGTCAATACATACCGGAATGGAATGGGGAGATGGTCAATACATACCGGAATTGAATGGGGAGATGGTCAATACATACCGGAATGTAATGGGGAGATGGTCAATACATACCGAATAATGGGGAGATGGTCAATACATACCGGAATGTAATGGGGAGATGGTCAATACATACCGGAATTTAATGGGGAGATGGTCAATACACACCGGAATGGAATGGGGAGATGGTCAATACATACCGGAATGTAATGGGGAGATGGTCAGTACATACCGGAATGGAATGGGAGATGGAATGGGGAGATGGTCAATACATACCGGAATGGAATGGGGAGATGGTCAATACATACCGGAATGTAATGGGGAGATGGTCAATACATACCGGAATGGAATGGGGAGATGGTGAGTACCATAACAGACATGAATCCTAGGATAGAAAATGAATTTAATGTTAGTTTTATAACAACTTTTTCTATGGATGCAGGTGCCCTCAGGAACATCTTGATTAAAAACTGGGCCCTTATAAACGAAGATGCTACCCTCAGGACCAAATTAATGGATAAACCTAAAGTTACATATAGAAGGGGGCCCAACATTAAATCTATCCTGGAAAGGAATGTTAAACCTTATATAACCAACAAAGGTATGAAGAAATGTGGTAGATGCCCCTATTGTAAATTTATACAGTTTTTTTATTTATTTATTTTACATTTGTTGACCGGGCTCGTCTGGCTGGATAACAAGTCCATTTTCAGCAGAGGCCCGAGGAGAAAAGCTCCACTATCTACTAATACATTACATACAACTAGATCACTAAGAAATACAGCTTATAAGGAATATAACATTGCAAGAGAGATATTCAACAGTAATAAAACAATTTTCCTGAGGAAAGAAATGTACTGTTCATTAATTCCAACAAATTTTGCAAAAAAATATATAATACTTAAAGTTCTAATAGTAGTAGAATCAGAAACAGGAGTTGGAGTAGAGAGGAAAGGAGAGGAGGAGTAATAGTTTAAGAAATAGGGTCAGTTAGTCAGGTGTACTGCAGGAGCAGAGCCAGTGGTTTTGGAAGTACAGTTTAATTTTCTGTTTGAAAAGAGGCAAAGATGTAGTCAGAGTTATATCACTAGGTAGAAGATTCCAATTTCTACCTACTGTATTTGTGAAGAGACAGTCACCAGAAGAGTTGTTAGACTTAATTGATTTGACCATCAGTTTGTGAGAAGAGCGCAGAGAGTTGAGATTGTTATAAGGGATTATCAGTTGAGAGAGAATAGGGGTGTTGTCAGGTTGGTGTAGTATACTATGGGCAATAGAGAGTTGAGGGATTTGCAGGTAGTTTTGGAATTCAAGCCAGCCTAAAAGTTTTAAGTTAAGACAATGATGGGTTCTGAAGGGTTACCAGTTAGCTATATTGTTGTAGCAGGTTGCTAATTTAGTTAGATTGCATTTCTTAAGGTTGGTATAAATAGGGGAGGCATATAGTAGAGTTAACATCAACATTTACTGTTCTGGGTGAACAATATGAGCTGCAGGGGAGATTTAACTGCAGCACAAAAGGGGTACTCTACCTTGCACAGTGCCAGGCATTTGTCTGCTTCTATGTGGGGAAAATAGAGAGACATTTTAAACAAAGAATTTATGAACATCAATATAGTATAAATAAACAGAATACTATGAACACTTTGGCGAGACACATAATGAATGAACCAAGTCACCAGTTTAAATACTTAGTAATTGAGCAAGTATTACCTAATTAAAGGGGGGGGGCGTGGACTTTGAGGTTAGAGGAGCATGAGCTTTTGTGGCAATTAAGGCTCAATGCACACTCATATCCTGGGCTAAATGATTATTGCTCCTTGAAATGTATCTTAAAATTAAAGTCACTTTTAAGATAAATATGGAATAAGAACACCAAAATGTATGGTGTTTATTCCTGTTTATACACACACACACACACACACACACATATTTTTTTACATCAAATAAGAATAATAATATGTTTGTGAATGAATCGTGAATTTTTTGATCATATGACTTGATAATCACATGACTTTTAGGGTGGGTTTGTGATGTCATGAATCAGGAAATTAATTTAAATGTTCTTTTGAATACCTTTTATTTGTCTGAAGAAGTTAATTTTATTTATGTGAATGAAAGCGTTCACATTAAAAGGTTTTTAAACTATAACTTGGATTATTGGATTATTTCCAGCTTCGAGGTGCCTGGATTCCTGTTTTTGGATTATTTGCTCCATAATGTTCAGTTCCCAGCCTGTAGGTGTTTTGTACAACAAATGATAATTATGTTAGGAAATGGTAAGCAAGTATTGCCACACATAATATATGTCATATGGCTTCAACATATGTGGGCCATATTGACAACCATTTGTAATTGTAGATAATTAATTTGATCCATTGCACAATAGTCACTGATAACTAATATAGGCAGAATTATAACAGCTGTATAACTGATGATTTGTTCTTTTTTTTTCTTAGCCCCAAATCTGAGTCTGGACTGCAGTGTTGATGTCCTCTTCTTGATTGATAGCTCATCTAGAACTGGCCTAGAAGGCTTTCAGCACTTCAAAGCTTTTGTAAAACGATTTATTCAAGCTGTACTAAGTGCAGACTCTCCTGCTAATGTTGGTGTGGCACAGTATAATGATAACGTCAAGATGGAAGTGAAAATTGGCGAGTACAGTAATGTGCCAGAACTCCTTAGGAATATCGATGCAATGCAGTTCGAAGGGGGCGGTATCAAAACTGGTGAAGCACTTCGAATGGTCACTCAGTATGATTTCAAGAGTGGTGATCTATTTGCAGATACGCGTGACGACCTTCCACTTGTTGTGGTTCTACTTACTGATTCAAAGTCAGATGATTCAGTGATTGAGCCAGCTAAGTATGCTATAGATAGAGAAGTGTTCCTTATTGCAGTGGGTGCCGAATTTCTGAAGGCTGAACTGAACAACATTACATCCAATCCACAGAGAACGATACTCTACTCCAGCCCACAAGACCTTCTCACCAAAATGCCTCAGCTCCGCACTAAAATCTGCAGTATTGATTCACAAGGTAAGCTTCCTCACGATCATTAGTCATAACCAAGCTTTACTCTTCATGCTGTGTCCTGTTAAGTGTGATGATAATGCAGTTTATTTATTTATTACTTGATATCTGGAGAAGACGGCTCATCCAAGTGGACTCATTTCAGCCATAGTGATAGAAGCAAGAAAGCAACTGTTACAGATAAAATGAATAGATGGACATACATACAATATATACAAGTGATAACAACACATTTAGTTTGGAAGTAATGTTATTATAGCAGGAAGTTAAAACATAATACAGTTTATAATATATTCAGATTGATAAGTAGGTTCTGTTTAGTCACTTTTGCATTTTGTTGAAAACCTTGCTATTTTTAATAATGAGATTGCATTCTAGTGGAGTAAGGAACTTCTCCCTTACCTCTACTATTATGTGATATTAAAGTAGAGAAGGTTTTGATGGCATTCACCCAATTCACTCCTATGGAAGTGTTTGTGGTATAAGTTAGTATAGTGGAACTCTAGGTGTGTGTATGTATGTATGCATATGTGTGTGTGTGTGTGTGTATGTCTGTAAGGGCATGAATGTGGCTAAATGGATGTCTGTTTGGGTGGTCACAATATGTGAACTAGGCAGGAGATGCTGACTCTGTATGTGTTGGAGTGTGCGTGTGGGTATGTGTGTGAGTGTGTGTGTGTGTGTGTGTGTGTGTGTGTGTGTGTGTGTGTGTGTGTGTGTGTGTCTGTGTGGATCTGTAGTCCTGTGATAGCCTCAGTGTGTGTGTGTGTGTGTGTGTGTGTGTGTGTGTGTGTGTGTGTGGCTGCATGTTCCTGCTATGTATGCATTGGTAGGGAGAAAACTAGTGTATTTGGGTCAGTCTTCCATTCAGAGGCACTGTAATGAGCCAGTAATGCGGTATTTCTGTGTGTGTCATTTTCATTTATCTGAATCAGAGATTCTGTTCTCTATATTGCTCTAATTTACTGTACCATGCTAGCCAATTAGAGTGGGTGAAGACAATCTTTATGAATGCTAACCAATGTATATAATGTTCAAAAAGCTAACATGAGCACAGGGCTTTCAGAAGTGTGGTTACAGGAAGACATAACATAAGGGAAGTGGAAAGGGACAGAAACAACAGTAAGAATGGGAAACCACAACAGAAGCTTAAAAAGTGAAAAATAAACTGTGCAGATTACAGAACAGACAGAAAAAAACTAAAACAGTGTTCAGATTTTAGTCAGCTAAGCAAGGAAATAACGTAAAAGGTACCTGACATGCACGTGGAGCTTAGACTGGTGAATTTACAATATGCAGCCGTAAAACTCTAACCTTTCAGTAACACCATTTACTTTCCAACCAGAAACAAAAGCATAAAACTGTGCAGTAGTTTACTTAACTTTCTTAACACTTGTAAACTTTTGCTTTAATAAAATAAGGGGTAACATGCCTGTGTAATTGAAATGCTTTCAGCATTGTTCTGACATCAGCTGACTTAATATTGCCAGTTAACAATATTTTGCCTGGTGTCTGTTCCCTTAGTTCAGCAAAATGTCCACAAGTAAAACACACGTAAACTTTACTTTATATATGCATGTATTTATTTTGTTTTATTTTATTTTGCATTTGTTTACTGTGAAAGTCCGACTGGGTAGAAACCCCTTTTCAGTGGAGGCCCAGGAAGAAAAGCTCCAGCAACAATAACAACAACTTATTGTATAGTACATTTAAAAAACAAATTAAAGGTCGAGTATCTGTAGTGGATGGAGTCCAGCAACAATAACAACAACTTATTGTATAGTACATTTAAAAAAACAAATTAAAGGTCGAGTATCTGTAGTGGATGGAGTCTTAGTTTTTCCTGTTTTTTTTAAGTCGATTTGATATGTTGGTCAAAGTTCATTTTGTCATCTTTAGTAATATCCAGAGGTTTGGCATTGGAGACCACTTCAATTTTTGTTTTGTTGGCTGAAATAATGTTGAGTTTGAGTGACGTTTAGGTGTGAGGAGTATTCACTTAGTTTTCTTTTGGTTAAGTAGTAGTAGTTCATTCAGAAGCCATGATTCAGTGTTAGAAAAAGCAGTTTGAGTTTGGAGTTCATCAAGGGGAGGGGTAGATCATGAATAAAAGTGGTCTTAAGATGGAGTCTTGAGGTATACCTAGAGAAACAAATAGGGAGGGGAGAACTGATCTTGCCATTTTACAAACTGTGATCTGTTTGAGAGGCAGCTGTGAAACCAATTAACAAGGGCAGTTGAGAATCCTAGACTGGCCAACTTTTCTAGGCGTTTTTGGTAGCAGATGATGTCAGAAGCTTTTGTTATGCCCTGGGAAGTCACAGACACTTATTTCATTCTTGTTAGGGTTTATTGTGTTTAGGAAGCTAAGTAGTGCAGTGGTAGTACTGTGGCCAGACCTGAAACCACATTGTGTGGTGGATAAGAGCTTAGAGTGTATGAGAGGAAAGAAGCTGTGAGTGAGTGTACTTTCCCAGCTGTATTTACAATTATAGATACAGACTAGGTTACAGCATCTGTGGCCATTTTGATATATTCTGTAGGAAAATTATCTGCAGTAAGTGATGTACTTTTCAATTTGAAAAGGTAGTTTTTCTTGTTATGGTTATAGGGGCAGGGGTAAAAGAGAAGGTGGTATTATTGCTATTGTTTTTGAGTGTGAGAATGATAGGTATATTGGGTGAGATGGTGCTGTGGGCATTAAATATGGAGGCAGTAGTCTGACTTGACTGTTTGAGTAATATGATTAGTTCAGATGATCTGCCCGGGTGTAGATGATTATTAAGACTCCTCCAGAAGAATTTTGAATCGATTTGCTGGGTTGTTTGCAGTGTTTGGTAATGCTAATATTTGTTTTGATTAACATGGTATTTAGCGAGGTTTCTAAGTAGTTTAAAAGTCTGGATGTTTTGTTTAGTTTTGTGAGTGCACCAGATTTTCCATGTTATGTCCCATTTTCTCATTAACTGCTTGGTGTGTTTTTGTTAACCCTGGGGTCAGGGTTGCATTTAACCCTTTTTTTAATGGGGGGGGCTAGGTTGTTCAGGATATTTAAGAAAACTGAGTTGAAATGTCTGATGGCTTCATCTAATAGTGAAGGTTGCAACAGATTCCAATTACATAACTGCAATTAATAAAGATGTCTTTGTTGAATGTGCATAAATTGCAGGAAAGACTGAAGTAGTGTTTGTAGGTGATATGAAGTCGTTATCTAGAGGCATATATGGGAAGATGATCGTTTAATGCGCATGCCTGAGCTTGTGATGTTGTTTGGTTTATGGGAAGATGATCGTTTAATGCGCATGCCTGAGCTTGTGATGTTGTTTGGTTTATGGGAAGATGATCGTTTAATGTGCATGTCTGAGCTTGTGATGTTGTTTGGTTTATGGGAAGATGATCGTTTAATGCGCATGCCTGAGCTTGTGATGTTGTTTGGTTACAAGGTGAGTATCCAGTCAAGAGCAGATCCTTTATTTCTGGATTTGTCGGATTTGTCCTGTCTAGCAGGGGAGGCAGCACATTGAGAGATGCCTTAGAGGTTAATATTATTTGAGGAGGGAGAGGCGTTCAGGTTTGTTTGATTCTAGGCTATGTCTAGATTTAGATCTTCCAAGATGTAGGTTTCATAGGTAGTAGTAGAATTTGACCAGGATAGGATATCTTCTGCAGTTGTGATATGTCTGCCTGAGGGATGCAGAGTGCAGTTATGTAAAGACATTTATAAGAATTTAGTTTAAGGAGGGTAATAAGTATTTCAGTGTGTTACTGAAATATGAAACTTCATGTGGGTATAGTGATAGTTCAAAGGTAATGGGATACAGGGTTGCAACTCCTCCAGTGTTTTCTATCAGCTCTTATAGCATTATAGCCAAGGGGAGGAAAAGTTCATCTCCAATATGTACTTTTAACCAAGTTTTTGTTACAGCATGAATTTTGGGTTTATGAAGGACAAATCCAGGAGTGGAGATTGGATTTTATTACTTACATTTCTAATGTGTATGTGAAAAAGTGAGGTGGAACTAGGTATTTTAGATATCTGAGTGGAGGCAATGGGGCATGAGAGTGATTGGTTTGTGGGGCCTGGGTCGGGGATGTCACCACATGGCTACAGTCAGGAGAAATGTGGGTTGGGAAGAAATTTGATTTTTAAATTAGACTTTATGTTTGTGGATGTTGGTATTTAGAATATGTTAGAAGTTTTGTTTTGTATAATATCTGTTATGTTATAGAAGCTGGTGGAGATAGGAAATGAAATAGGGTACTGTTTGTGATGAGACTTTCACCAATGCAGTCTGTATAAGAGACGAGAGTTGTGATACGTTATGATGTTAGCTCGGGCAGAAAGAAGATGGAGAACAAGTAAGAGAATTGTGACAAAGAGTGAAAGTATGTAAAGTAAAAAAAGTGCATTCCTCTGTTAATAGGGTCAGTAAAGCAGCTGTTATGGGCAGTCAGGGTTGCTTTGCTGATTACTACGAAGTCTGTTTAGGGTATATAGAAGTCAAAACACATGTAGCTATAACATCAGTTGAAGTTTGGGGCTACACTTAGGCACTACTAGTGAGAAGAGGGTCCCTCAGTCGATCTGTGTGGTAACACAATGTGCTGCCAATGCCTGTTGGACACTCCACAAAAAACGAATGTTGTAATGACAAAACAGAGGGTATGTAAGTATATATGATTAGTTGCTCATCAGTTTCTTGAATGTAGCTTGGAAAAGTATGCTGTAAAATCGTCACTAGGATGGCCATATCTTCTTACACAGGGAACGCTGTCAGGTGATATATTCCGTTTTTTAGTTTTGTCTTTCCTTTCACGTAACACTATTTAAGGGAAGCAACCTTCCAACATCAGGTGGTCTTTTCAGTTATAAGCTCCTTTTTTTCTGCAGATACCACTGTCTAAAGGTCAGCACCACAGAATAAACAGTGCGGGTTATACGTAGACTGTACCAAGAGCCAGTGGACAGTGAAGCAGCTTCCCTAGTGTAAGAGTGGTCTGCACTCTATAGTCCTGTCTTCTGGGTTCTGTCAATCAAATGTTATTTTATTTTGCTTACCTTTAAATAATAGAGGCTTTATCCTTTTTTTAAAAGATACACTATGAACAGCAGGGGCTAAGCTGTACTGTTGCAGTGCTTCCTTTTAAACTATGACACATTCAGTACTCAAAAATACTTAACCACCAAAAAAAAAAACAGGAATATGATGAACTTGGCTGGCTTGTAGCTGAACACATGTTAGAGGGGTGACGTGCCTGCCAGCTAGCTGCCTGTACAGTGTACAGTCATGCCTTTGGGAAGGCAGAATTTGGACTGTCAGCATGCAGTCTGGAATGCTGGGACAACACACTAGTTTGCTGTTTAAATGAGGATATCCCGGTCAGATTGTGATATTGGGGAGCCCTGGTTCAGAGTGAGATATCTGAGTATGATTGTACTGAATAAACTCAAAATGGGAACAATTGAACATATTAATCGACTCCTGCTTTCATGAAAAGTTTGCCATTGAAATTAAAAATTTCAACAAACTCTGGGGGTAAAAAAATCTCTTCCTACCTCCAAGGTTACATGATATTGGAGTTACTATATTTAGAGATGTGGAGAGGGTGGGTCTATATCAGCATTTCAGAAATGTAATAGGTCGAATCACTAAATGTCGAACTGAAATGATCAACCTATTACATTTTCAAATGCTGATAAAAAAATAACCCCCCCAAAAAACTAAAGGGTGTAGGCAGGGGGGAAAGCCCCCCTGCACTCCCCCACACCCCCGCTACTTAAATATATCAACTCTGAGACCGCACTACATTGAGGTAAATGGAAATCTCCCCTTATGTAGATTTCCGTTTACCCATTCAACGTTTTGCCCTTTCAGCATTCTTGATGCAACAATATCAAATTCGATATTGTCAGCATTCGAGATGCTGATAGGGACCTAGGAGGGTAGCCTGTCCCCTCCCCACAGCAAAAATGCCCGCTTTGCCTCTTTTCATTTTTTTTCAAATGAGCAGTATTTGTTGTTAATTTGCCATATTTGTTATTCCACTATGTGATTCTTCCCAGTACAGTGTGTTGCTGCAAAACCTTCAAAGTTACCTTCAACTGCAGTATTTAGGGTAAGTCCTGAGACTATGAACCCAAGTTATTTAGATACAACAAAAACATGACTTTGGGTTTTTGAAAGTTAATCTTTAGTGTTTTGTGGCCAAACCAGTTGTATAAAAAAGACTGTTTGACAGCTTGCTTTTGGTGGTTGGTTGTATTTTTTTTTTCGTTTTTTGTTTTTTTAGAACCAAATGATCATCTACTTAAAGTTTCACTTTGGCTTTAGAGGGAGACTGAGTGATACGGTGTTAATGAAGGTGAAAGGCCAGGGCTTGAACACAGACTCGTGTGGAACTCCAGAACTGATAGGGAGACACTGAAATAGACTGTAATCAGTTTTTGCCATAAGTATTTTGTTTGCAAAGAAGTTTCAGTCCTTGTGTAGCATGGAAATCCATGGTGTCAACCTGCAGTCCAAGAGGTAGTTCTCTGTGTGATACAGAATTAAACACTGTTTACTCAAACAGACAACACTGCATCTTTCAGGAGACCCAAGTCCATGGATATGAACACTTTAGTCTTGTCAGTAAATTGTGTGTGTGTCCGTGTCCCATATTATATGTACTGTATTTCAGAGTTAATAGAAACTAAAAGAAAATCTAGCCAAGCTAGAGTTTCTACTGTGTGATTCCTTAAACCTGTTGTATTAGAGGCACATGGGATATATGCAAATGACTCTTTAAGGACATCAGGTGTTTCAGCTATATGGCAATTCTGAATTACCATGACTTTAAATACAAGAGAGGTAAGGAATCACTCAGTGGAAACTGTAGCTTGGCTAGATTTTTCTTTTACTTTTTACTGATTAGTTTGTCTGTGTGACCTTTTTGCTCATTGTATTTCAGGGTTAGAAGACAATAGTCCTTTAGATGATCCTGAAGATAAGAAGAGGTAACATTCTCAAGGACTTTAAACTTTTTAAAAAGGACAGAAATCAGAAAGAAGGCTCTGTAAGGTTATGTGCAATCTTTGTGACCAAATGTTCCCAAAGTTCTAGGACAGAACTTGTTTGTAAAGCAGTATAGGTTGTATGCTAGGCAGTAATGCCAATAGAATGATCACACGGTGTAAGGAATTTTGGGTAAAGAATATATGGTCCATGTTGTCCACAGATAGCAACATTTTTGAGTTAATGGCTAATTTCTATTAGGATAATTCTTTGAAAGCAGAATGAAGCAATCCACTGCGTGGATTTTGCATATGGGTTTTGCTTGGGCATGCTGGCACAGGTAAGACTGTCGACGTGTGGAAATCTCAAGGAAAGGTGTTAGCAATGTCTGATGGACATGGTACTCTGCAGATGTTTAAGTTCCAGGGAATATTGGAAATTATATTTTACTATGGCATTTAGATCATTCATTTCCCACTGAAAAGTAGCATTGTGTAAGAGTGACGCTTAATTTTTGTACGAGTCAATTTGCTGTTGTCATGTTACTTATCATTTTGCACTGGTTGTGGAGAGCAGGAGAGGGGATTATTAAATCTATTGCCAGACTTCCATTCCTTCTTTTCTGTTGCAACAGTCTGACAAATTTTGGTTGCAGTATATGCAATAAGGTTGCCAGGCACTCTCCAAGTGCTTTTGGGAAAGTAGTTCTAATGTATGGAAGGATAGTAAGGGTATGAGGTGACATGTCTTTATAATCATCTTAAGACAAAAGTTCCCTCACTGACCTCCATTTCACTTAACAGAGCAGTCTGTTTACTGTACTTAAATGATCAGATAGTTGTAACTGTGCCGGTCTTATTTTCCTTTTGGTAGGATGTTACAAGATGACCTAAAATGATTTGTGCATAGGTTGTGTTTTAGTGTTTGTTAACTAGAACTGTCCCACACTGACCTTTTTCAGACTCTGCCCAGAAGCACTCTGGTTAAGTGAGTGGCTTAGATTCACAAAGAAAAGAAATCAAGGCTGCGGGAATCAAACCCTGGCCACGGACTTCACGAAACAAATCTTAGCCTTAATCCTCTGTAGTAACTGCCAGGCATCCACAGTTGCTTTACTACTTATCTGGGGAGCATCAATTAGAACCCATTGTAGTCTGGAGTTATTTCCAGTCATGATATCTTTCTTGTAGGTTATCCAACTTGCTATCTTAATAAAGGAACATTACAAACTATCACTGCTACTGGAGTGAGAATGAAATTGTCAGCCAGTACCTTGGCTGAAAGGATGGAGTATGAGTTGGACAGCACTCCGTGCTCTTGAAGATAAAGTTGGACTGGGGTATGCACTCCGCAGAGGCACTCACAAACTGGTCAGTTTGGTTCAGTGCCCATGGCAGTATCTGAAGATATCAAGGGACAGATCTGAAAACAGGTAAAGGGATGCCGTCACCAGCCCTAGTGCTAGGTCTCTGATATTGGAAAACGTGGTAGTTTCTTTCAGTTGTCTGTGGAATACCATCACGGAATTCCATCCATGATTCTGTGATTCCGACTACTTGAGGATAACAGGACTGAAACCAAGTGTCGTGAAAAAGAAATGTATTTTTTTGTATTATTCTGATTGTGTGGGGAGGATGGAGTGCATGTCTAGTCTTGTCTCAAGAAGGGATCATTTATTTCTGATACTCTGTGGAGAAAAGGAAATTGTTTTCTGGGTTTTTTTGGTACTGTATAGGGAGCAGTGCATTTATTTTCTAATGCTTTTTCCAGAAGAGAGAATTTATTTCTGACAATGTCTGGAGAAGGAGATATTTGTGGTAGAACACATATGGTTGCTGTTACTACTACATTTTATTGCATCTCCTTCTGGGAAAACAGCTTGGCACAGAGGGTTAAATCTATGAGTTGCAGCCTTCCTTGCAGAGTTCTGGGTTTGATTCCCTTGGTCTTCATTTGAGCAAGTTATTATGACACCTTGTGCTCCCAGCCCCCCACCCCTAAAAAAAGGTAGCACTTCTATGTGTAGTGATGTTATTTTGCAAACAGATGAATAAAAAGATAACATACAGTAGCACAGCTGGTAGACCCACTTTCTGAAAATGCATGAAATCATGGTCACTTTATCTTCTTCTGTGAGATGTGTCATAGTTTTTTTTTGGATAACAATGGTGGGTAGAGCTGTAACAAGGTAGTTTTGCATTATTTGACGGCCTATTATCACTTCATAACAACTTGAAAACTGTCTTAAGGTTGTGACAAGTTGTTAGGTTGCTCATTGTGTAGTATCCTAGTAACTCACTTGTACATAAAAGAACAGTAGTAAGATAAACACCACATCTGGTCTCCCTATGAAGAGGATACTAGCTTGGTGGGACTAGGCATTAGACTTGGTCGGCAAAAGATAGATAGTTACAGTAAACAAGCTGTCATTAAGAGTGATTACATACATTGATCAGTGCCCCTTTCACATTTTCACCCATGGCAGCTGCCCCCCCATTCCCTGCCCTTCCTACCAGTCTGATGTGGGTGTTGGAGTGATTACAGTGCATGGCTGATGCAAGATGGTCTGCTAACTATAAAACAAATTTCTCTTTTTTTAAGCCTGATTATCTTAGAAATTAATTTCAGTCAAATGGACTCCTCGACATGGTCTGCTGCAAAGTAGGCTTTAATCAGGTGGCATGTTCACATGCTGGGCAGGATGGTACTTTCTAAGGCACTGACCCTCTTCCTGTTACTTGTGATCGCTGGTGATCACTGTTTTTTGGGGAGGGTTTGTACTACATGTGTTGGCATGCTATGTTGACATGCTTTCTGTATGCTTGGCTCGGAGATACGTGCATTGAGATGACTGACAGAACTTGACTTAAAGTAGCTTGCATCTATAGATTTAAGTATGTTTTTGAATCCTCCATTGCTGTTTGCTTAATTCAGGCCCCTTAGGTGACACTTGTACATAAAAATCATAATTTGGCTAGTCTCTGTAATCTCTGCATGTCTGCATGTGACTTATAAGATTTTGGTGGGAATTATATGTTTTTGTTGGTCCCGTTTCCTTTCACATGCCTTCTGACACAATCCTTTTATTTCTTGATTGGTCCATTTGTTACATTTTAATGAGAGCTGGTTGCATGAGGCTATCACCCAGGTAAGTAGGAGTTTTTTTTTTTGTTACCCTAAAATCCCTGTTTTACCCAAATGCAGCCTTGATGTGAGCAGTTCACAGTATGGTTCCCGACACATACATGCTTTCATGCATGCATACATGCAGCACTTTGCAGCTAGCAGTACAACCACTTTGCCACTGAGTGGATAAAAGTAGTCATTCACTGTGCCACTGCAATGACACTGGGCTGCCACTGAGCGTACGTAGTGCAGAGAACTAAGATACATTCCTTCTCCACAGGATGGGTGACTGGGCGCACTTTGACTTCACAGTAACCCTCCCCCACTGACTCTTCAAGCTCCTGGTTTACTAATTGCCCCTGCATCATTTGGTTTGCAATCAGCACATCATTCATCAGTGCCATGGAGCTATCTCTGTGGGGATGACAAAATTGAAGTGAAAAAAGTGACGATGACAAAAATGGTGGGGCTTTGTTGAAGTGCCTTAACCTACCAGCTGTGCAGTAGCAAGGCCCGCCCAACAGCCAGCAGCAGTGTGACCTTACAGAGGATTCATGAGTAAACATTTTCCTGTGTTTGTCGTTCGCATGAATATTCATTGGGATCACCTGACATGGCAATATGACTTTGAAGTACTTCAAAATGAAGTTCTATATACTGAGCAGAGAAAAAATGACACAGACTTGGCAATGCACAAAGGCGGGTCACTACAGGTCATCAAAATTTGACTAATAGTTACCTGCAATACATGAAAACAGTACCTGACAGAAACACATGGCAAGGGGCTTCAAATCAAGACATAAAAATCAAGAAGCAATGATTTGTTTATAAACATTCCCAAGTTTGTCACTTGTACATTTCCTCAGGCATTCCTTTAATAACTGAAATTTTAAGTCAATTTCCTGTGATAAAAAGCATCTTTTCATTTCTTAGTGCAACACAGACTTGACAGTTTAACTGGAAGAAAGTAGAAAATGGAAATAAGGCATAACGTTTTTTAATTATTTTGTCTGAAGGGTACTTATCCTGTTGCAGAAATACACAAGTTAATATTGTGTGTTAATGTAATGCTACCTTAAGTACATATTGTGTGTTAAAGTAATGCTGCCTTAAGTACATATTCTGTGTTAAGGTAATGCTACCTTAAGTACATATTACAGCAATAACCCACACCTGGGTGTGGGTAATGCTGGATTTACCCAAGGTTGGTGTGGTTTGGTCATGAGGGCGAAGCCCGAGTGGCCAAACAAAGACAACCGTGGGTAAATCCAGCATTACCCACACCCAGAAGTGGGTTATTGCTATTATACAATGACATTATTTAAGAAAATAAATAATTACTTTTCTTAAATAATGGCATTGTATAATGCCTCCTTGCTGCCCTTCCACAGCTGTTTGGTATTCTGCGGCAGTTCTGATGTACTGCGCATGCATATACTTACGCAGTACATCAGAGCTGTGGGCAAAAGCAACGGAGAAAGCAAGATCTCCGCTGCTTTTTACAAACTGTCTCGCTATGTTAAAGAAGTTTAACATAGCAAGACAGCTTTAAAAAAAGCAACAGAGAATCTCCGTTGCTTTTTTAAAAGCTGTCTCGCTATATTAAACCCATTTAACATAGCGAGACAGTTTTGAAAAAAGCAACGGAGAAAGCAAGATCTCCGTTGCTTTTTAAAGTGTCTCACTATGTTAAATGGGTTTAACATAGCGAGACAGCTTTAAAAAAGCAACGGAGATGCTCCGTTGCTTTTTTTTTAAGCTATCTCGCTATGTTAAACTTGTTTAACATAGCAGGGCAGGTTGTAAAAACCAACGGAGATCTTGCATTCTCCGTTGCTGTAAAACAAAAAAGAGTTATACTAATGGAAAAAGTCCGGGCGACTGGACCTTTTCCATTACTATAACTCTGATTTACAATGTGCACGCTGACCAATCAGCGTGCACGTTTTGGAGTATTAATGGGGGGGGGTCGTTGTATAATGTGTGTTAATGTAATGTTGCCTTAAGTACATATTTTGTGTTAATGTAATGCTTTAAACTGTTGCCAAACTATATGAGTTAATATTGTGTGTTAATGTAATGCTACCTTAAGTACATATTGTGTGTTAATGTAATGCTTTAACCTGTTGCCGAAATACATGAGTCAATATTGTGTGTTAATGTAATGCTACTTTAAGTACATATTGTGTGTTAATGTAATTTTAACCTGTTGCCGAAATACATGATTTAATATTGTGTGTTAATGTAATGCTACTTTAAGTACATATTGTGTGTTAATGTAATGCTGCCTTAAGTACATATTGTGTGTTAATGTAATGCTTTAAACTATTGCAGAAATACATGAGTTAATATTGTGTGTTAATGTAATGCTAGCTTAAGTACATATTGTGTGTTAAAGTATTGCTACCTTAAGTACATATTGTGTGTTAATGTAATGCTTTAAACTGTTGCCAAAATCCATGAGTTAATATTGTGTGTTAATGTAATGCTACCTTAAGTACATATTGTGTGTTAATGTAATGTTTTAAACTGTTGCCGAAATACATGAGTTAATATTGTGTGTTAATGTAATGCTACCTTAAGTACATATTGTGTGTTAATGTAATGCTTTAACCTGTTGCCGAAATACATGAGTTAATATTGTGTGTTAATGTAATGCTACTTTAAGTACATATTGTGTGTTAATGTAATGCTGCCTTAAGTACATATTGTGTATTAATGTAATGCTTTAAACTGTTGCCGATATACATGAGTTAATATTGTGTGTTAATGTAATGCTACCTTAAGTACATATTGTGTGTTAATGTAATGCTGCCTTAAGTACATATTGTGTGTTAATGTAATGCTTTGAACTGTTGCCGAAATACATGAGTTAATATTGTGTGTTAATGTAATGCTACCTTAAGTACATATTGTGTGTTAATGTAAGGCTTTAACCTGTTGCCGAAATACATGAGTTAATATTGTGTGTTAATGTAATGCTACTTTAAGTACATATTGTGTGTTAAAGTAATGCTACCTTAAGCACATATTGTGTGTTAATGTAATGCTACCTTAAGTACATATTGTGTGTTAA
Organism: Protopterus annectens; assembly: GCF_019279795.1. Classification (NCBI taxonomy): domain Eukaryota; kingdom Metazoa; phylum Chordata; order Ceratodontiformes; family Protopteridae; genus Protopterus; species Protopterus annectens. The sequence goes on along the minus strand of NC_056748.1, from coordinate 156,401,341 downwards.
TGTAATGCTTTAACCTGTTGCTGAAATACATGAGTTAATATTGTGTGTTAATGTAATGCTACTTTAAGTACATATTGTGTGTTAATGTAATGCTTTAATCTGTTGCCGAAATACATGAGTTAATATTGTGTGTTAATGTAATGCTACTTAAGTATATATTGTGTGTTAATGTAATGCTACCTTAAGTACATATTGTGTGTTAATGTAATGCTACCTTAAGTACATATTGTGTGTTAATGTAATGCTTTAACCTGTTGCCGAAATACGTGAGTTAATATTGTGTGTTAATGTAATGCTACTTTAACTACATATTGTGTGTTAATGTAATGCTTTAACCTGTTGCCGAAATACAAGAGTTAATATTGTGTGTTAATGTAATGCTACCTTAAGTATATATTGTGTGTTAATGTAATGCTACCTTAAGTACATATTGTGTGTTAATGTAATGCTACCTTAAGTACATATTGTGTGTTAATGTAATGCTACCTTAAGTACATATTGTGTGTTAATGTAATGCTACCTTAAGTACATATTGTGTGTTAATGTAATGCTACTTTAACTACATATTGTGTGTTAATGTAATGCTTTAACCTGTTGCCGAAATACAAGAGTTAATATTGTGTGTTAATGTAATGCTACCTTAAGTATATATTGTGTGTTAATGTAATGCTACCTTAAGTACATATTGTGTGTTAATGTAATGCTACCTTAAGTACATATTGTGTGTTAATGTAATGCTACCTTAAGTACACAAGTAGCTTGAATTTTAAGAAGAGTGTATTGTAGTTACTATTCTATTTGTTTATGGAAACGTAGTATGATTATACTGAAAAAATATCCTTCGGATTTAAAACTCTGAGACATACCCATCAAATGTCCAGAATTTCGCAGACTGTCCAGATTTTTGTCTTATATTTTTGGCCTGTTCCTCATAAAACTTTGCGGTTTTCTGATAATTTATTGCACTGAGAAATCATGTATTATGTTGTGAAAAGTGAGACCCTGACATGATCTGTTACCATTCCCATAGTTTTGATGCTTAGAGTGTTGTAGAGTTCAGAAGGGAGAGAATAGCGGAAATATGGTCATCTCTATGGCTTCCATCCATTTTGTTTGGGGGGAGTACATAGTTTCTGAATCCACGAAGATTACATTTTACAAGTTTTATATGCTATTTTCTTGCTAGTTGTTCTTCTGTACTGTATTTTTGTCATGTGATCATCATCTTTGTGATGTGTTCTCTATTTGATACAAGACCGCGTACCTCTTAACTGTCCCGATTTCTGCAGAATGTCCAGATATTTTTTGCTTCATATTTTTAGTCTGCATCTCATAAAAAGTATATATAATACTCAAAACAGTCCCAACAGCAACCAGGTACCACAATAAGTAGTGAAATATCGATTCAAGTGCAAAAGCAGAACAGAGGTAAGGCTCCAGGCTTCTAATAGTTTTTATTGTCGAAGTACACAAGCGCTTTCACCATTTAGGCTTCTTCAGGTGTATCAGATAACACACTCACACCTGTATTTATACCAGCAGTCACATGATCAAAAACTAAAACTCTTAAAGACATATAAAAATAGATGTATAAAAAGTTTTTCTTTAAAAACATAATATAATAATCATGAATAACTATACATATATCTATATGCACAGTTTACAAAAACATATAAAAACATTTCCTACACTGTAAAAACCTTAAATTGTGAGTGGTTATGTTATCTATGCAATGGTCTGTTTTTCAAAATAGGTCTCAATGGTATATGGTCATTCAGACCATGCCCATCATTCGCTCTCAACCTCACTATCCAATTGGTTTCTAGATTCTCGGTTCGCACCTTGATATCACCACCCCTTAGATTTTCAAAACATCTACCTATCACCCTAAATGTAAAAGTCTGCTGTATGCTAGTCTCCTTAATGTGTTTAGCTAAAGCATTAAACATACTACCTTTTTTTATGTGATATATATGTTCTCTAATTCTATCCCTTAGTAGCCTATCAGTTTTCCATATATAAAATTTACTGCAAATCTTGCAAGTAGCCAAATAAACCACATGGGAAGAATCACATTTAGCATTAATTCTAAAAGTGTATGTTACACGCGTATCTGGGTGTTGAAATATTGTACTTGTATCTATGAGTCTACAAAACTGACATTTGGTGCATGGCTTAGTACCTGGATTGTCCCTTTGCATAATTTGATCTCTGGGGGTGCAAAGTTGTCTTCTTAATGACTTCCTGTTCTTAAAACTAAATTGTGGATGTATCCCTACCAACTTGCTTACTTGTTTATCAGAAGTTAAAATATTCCAGTGTTTATTTATAATAGCTGTATAATATTTCATATTCCTAGAATAACTAAAACACATCTTGAGAGGTTGTAAAGTTTTTGACTTTGCTTTCAATGTACTGCCATCAGTCTGTTTAGAAAAATAGGGTTTAGCCCTATTGTATGTTAAATTTCTTACTGATTGCATACTTGAGTCAATCAACTTCTGATCATACCCTCTTTCTAACAATTCTATATTTGTCTTGTTATGTTGTACCACAAAATCAGGTTCTTTAGCATTCTTTAGCCCAAGATACATAAAAACAAGGAACCCCCCCCCCCATGAGACCCATTGTAGCTAGTAGAAATTGGTGCACTGAATCTATTTCTATTTTTTTTGGAAAAATTCCTTAGAAACCTTATAAACCAATGAAATATGAAAGCATATGAAAAGATCACTCAGGTCACTCCACAACAAGTACAGCTATGACTCTGTCATTGTCCATGTTGGTGTGAATGACCTGAGACGTACCTCCCTGGACTACATGAAAACAGACATGGAAGAGCTCTCCGATCTTGTAGCCCAGGCAAGTATGACCCTAGTCCTGAGTAGCATTCTGCCATTGCCTAGAATGATACCGCAGTACAAGGACAAAATGATTGACTTCAACAATTTGCTGAGCTTCTGGTGACATTCTAGGGGGATCCAGTATCTGTCTGCTTGTGATGACATGGTCAACAGGCCATGATGCTTTGCCAGAGATGGCCTGCACCTGTCGCCCTGGGATTCCGGATACTGGCTAAGGCTCTTGCCACCCCTATAGTGCCTTTTTTAGGCAAGGTTCAAATTACAAATTCACCACCGTATCAGGAACAGGCAAGCAAAAACTGAGGGTAATGCTAGAAGTCTAAATCTCAAAATGCACTCACTCGAGGCAGTCCTTAAAATGGAGAACATCGATGTCTGTGCAGTGACTGAGATCTGGTTCAAGGCTCCAGAGAGCACCCATGCACTACCAGGCTATAACTCATGCCACACTTTTCGGCCATGTAACCTAGACTGGAACACTGAAGGCGGAGGTGTGTCCGTATTCATTAAGGATATCCACACCTCCAGGCTAGTTGCTCAGCATAATACACCCAAGGTTATCCAAGTGCAACTAACTCTGGGCAAAACTGCAATCCAAATTGTAGCTTGCTACAGATCCCCCACCATGCCCCAAGATTCCCACTCCTCTTTTCTTGATGTACTGGAAAATATTAGGGTTCAACCAAACACCCTCATAATGGGCAATTTCAACTACCCACCATTAACTGGGAAAACTACCCATGTACCAACTCCAGTACTCTGAATCAACTTATCCACACCCCTACCAGGGGCAACAATATCCTAGACCTAGTCATTACCAACATGAGTGACCGGTGTTCCACACCTGAAGTCAACTCCTAGCTGGTCCGATCCAACCATAAGCTAATCACTCTTGATATCCACATCCCACCCCCACCCCCCATTAAGGAAACCATGGTAAAACATTTCTGCAAAGCCAACTTCATGCTTCTTAAGACAGAAATGGCGAACTTCATGACACCCATGCAGATGGACAATACAGTTACTACTGCTGAATCCTACACAGATGCACTCTATAAGTACTTACACGAGTGCATGGATTGTGCTATCCCAAACAGAACCAAGATGCTCTCCTCCAAAAAAAGGAAGCCAATCTGGTGGTCCCCTGCCATAAACAAACTGTACAACAGAAGGAAGAAATTGTCGCAAAAGAGAGTAAAATCCCATGAGAGGAGGAGCTCCCTGGTCAGCCTCACTAAGAAGCTGAGATCCCTTATAAGATCCTCCAAACCAAGCCACAAAAACAAAATCACCACTGATTTTAAGGACAACCACAAAGCATTCTACAGCTATGTCAGGAATCTCAATAGCAACACCCAGAGCTGCTCTAAGTTACAGCACAACGGCACAAAAATTACAGAACCAACTGATATTGCCAATATCCTGGCAGATAGGTTCAGTGCTAACTTTACCCCCCCTCACCCCCTAAAGGGCCTATATCTATACAGGAAGAATGCAGAGTCCCTGTAATCACAACTACGCAGGTAATAGCTGCACTCTCTGAAGCCAAAAACACGGCATCCATGGGACCGAACAGCATCCCAGGCTGCATTTTACATGAACCTCAGAACGAACTGGCTCCCCACCTAAGCACCATGTTCAATCATAGCCTCACATCAGGCTTTGTGTCCACTGAATGGCGTACAGCAACAGTTATCCCACTCCACAAAGGGGAAGCCACCACTGATCCCGGGAACTATCGCCCTATTAGCCTGACGAGCCTGGTCTGCAAGGCCATGGAACATAACACCATGGAACTCATAAACAAAGACATTGGTAACCTCCAAACTCTGGATCCCACCCAGTTTGGGTTTGTGAAAGGCAGATCATGCCTTCTGAATCTGATAGACTTCTTTGAGGCAGTCACCAAAGCCGTAGATGAGGGTAAGGTGGTTCACACAGCCTATCTTGACCTCGCCAAGGCTTTTGACACCATCCCCCATTCTGGAATTATAGCTAAACTCACTAAGCTAGGTATAAATCCCTACATCACAAGATGGGTTGCCATCTGGCTCACTGACAGAACCCACACTGTAAAAGTTGCACACTCCAAATCTGACCTCAAACCAGTGACAAGTGGAGTACCACAGGGTTCAGTCCTGGGTCCTCTCCTGTTTGGTATCTACTTCTCTGAAGTACAGGCTAACACAGAAGGCCTCTGGCTAATGAAGTTCACAGATGTCTGCAAACTAGGAACCATAGTCGAGTCCCCAAATGATGTGGAAATCCTACAGAAGGGCCTTGCTGAGACAGATGCCTGGTGTCAGAGCCATGGCCTCAAGCTCATTGCCAAAAAGTGCATCGTCATCCCCTTTGGTAAAAACTCTGTACCCATGAACTACCACATAAACGGCAGTCTACTTAACACCGAATGTGTGATAAGAGACCTTGGGACCCAGGAGGACAGTAGTCTGTCCTTTCATAGTCCCATCACCACAGTAGTCAGGAAGTCCTTCTATGTGGCACACCTCATCATGAAAGGGTTCTCATCCAGGAAAAAAGAGGTCATTGTTCCCCTCTACTCGACACTCATTAGACCCATTATTGTGTACAACACCCCATTTGGAATGTACCTCACAAGACATCTGCAGCAGCTGGAAAGGCCACAGATGTACCTCACAAAGGCAATTATTGGCCTCAAACAGTTGCCCTATACTGATCGTCTCAAAAAACTCCAGCTTTACTCCGTAGCATATCGCCTACTCCGAGGTGATCTCTGCCTAGCATATAAAGCTATGTCAAACCCAGAGCTGTTGGACATGCTTCACTTAAAGAAATCCCAGTCTCTCTGAGCTACACGGTCTAGGGACCTAAACCTTGTCACCACAATAAACAGGACATACTCAAGGGATAGATTCCAGTCCCAGAGACTTCCCATACTCTGGAACAGGCTACCCAAGTATGTCAAGCAAAGTTCTTCATTAGCACTCTTCAAGAAAAATCTTGATGAATGGATGGGAAATAGGAAATACACCTTGGGGATCACTTCTGTGGCACTGCTCAACAGGGGCACAGGAAAATAACTTTCCTGGGTGGTGTAAGCCAGGGAACCTTGTTGGCTAGGCTTACATAGGCCCTCGGGCCGATAGCCTAGTACCTACCTATGAACCACTTATAAAGGGTAACAGATAAATAACTTCATTATTTTTCTGTCTTTGCCTTGCAACCTAATAAAGATTTTTTGTGCCATCTTCTTAGTCACTTTCCATATACTAGTGGAGTGCCTCTGATACCATATTTTTTGTTATTGCAACTGTGCTTTTTGCACTTTTGTTAAACCAAGCAATATTCCTTCTTAACCCAGTCTTGCTTTTCCATTTCACAATTTTTTATGCGCACTTTTTGTTTTCTTTTGATAACTTTCTGAATTTCCACCACAGCTTTCCTTATGTACTTTATTTCCTTGTTCATCTTGGCTGTATATCTCATATTTATTGCAGTCAAAGTTGCAGTAGCAATTTGTGGGTCTTCCCATCATTCAGAACGCCAAGGCTGGCTAGAATACCAGAGTCATTTCATCATCCCCCAGCTGGCAGATGTCCATGCAGACTAACATTTGGAAGTCAAGATATAAAAGGGGTACTAGCCAGCAGTATCTTCAGTTCTTTCTTGCTACATAGTCCAGTACTCCACAAAGCTTTTTTGTGTCATCAGTCTGTCAATCAGCTTGAAGTACAAGTTTCCAGATGCCTCAGATAAGTACTCCACTGGGGACCTTTTTTCTCCTTTCATTGTGAATGATCACTGCTAATCTTCTCTTGCAGTCACCCCCTATTCCAAACCTATTTCCAAATTTGGTAAAGCTGAATTGATCCCAGTCCTTCTTCAGATAAGCAAACATAAACTTATCTGCATTGTCTCACTCTATATCCCTCCTGGAGACAACATCCCAATCCTCAAAGATATTCTCTCCTGGCTCTCTGCCAATATCACAAAAGAAACTATAATCCTGGGGGATGTTAATATCAGTTGGGCCACAATCCATTCTCCAACCAACTCCCTAAATATAAACCTTTACAACTTCACACAACTTATTAATTCAATAACTAGGCCATCCAAAGACTTCCTCTTAGGAAACACCCTAGACTGGATTCTAGTTTCCCACCCCCACTACATCACTAACAGTGGTACCCTTCCTGACCTACTAGGTGAACATCTTCCCACTTTCATCCAACGCCTTCCCTCCTCCTTTACAACTGTCTCACACATACACCAATACCCGGAACCTAAAAAACTTTAACTCCAATGCATTCTCAAATGCACTGAAAAGTATGAACTGGAATCTACTAAAAACTCTATCCCTAGATAGTGCTGTTACCTATTTTAATACAACTTTCTTAAACCTGCTCGACTCCTTTGCTCCCAAGAAATTAAAATGCATAAAAAGTAATCCTGCCCCATAGTTATCTAAAAATACCATACTCTCCATGCCACTACTTGATAAAGCTTGGAAATGCTATCACAAAACTAAAACTCAAACCACCCTTAATGAATGTAGATCACTTCATAACAAAGTAAAAAAAACTCATAATAGCTGACCGCAGAGCTTATTATTCCACACTCCAAGCCAACCATAACACCAACCCTAAAAATTTCTGGGACGGAATTACATCTCTACGCAACCCAGGAAAAAAAGAAACCCCCTGCTCAGACCAATACCACTGACTTGGACTTAGCTACCCAATTCAAGTCATTCTTTATTAAATCTATAGCCAAACTAACTTACATCCTTCGCAAAAAACTCTACTTCCCCACATCCACCTTCACTCACCCCTTACTCCCCTTCCAAATCCAGCCCTCCACCACCTCCATTCTCTGTGAACCCTATCCCCATCTCCACCATAAAAAGACTTCTTCTAAACCTGAAACTGTGCTCTAATGCCCCTGATGAGATGCCCTCCTATTTCCTAAAAATAGCCGCTGAACCTGTTTCCCTCCCCGTCTGTATACTAATTAATTGATCAACTTCCTAATGCCAAGTTCCCCAGCTCTAGGAAAAAAGCATTTATAATCCGACTCCACAAAGGGGGCAACAACAATGATATCCCAAACTATCGGCCTATTGCCATCTTACCCCTATTTCTAAACTTCTTAAAAAATGTATTCGCCAACAACTACTACCTATCTCATAAATAACAACCTTCTCACTCCCACTTAGCATGGATTCTGACCCGGCCATAGCATGGATTCTGACCCGGCCATAGCACCACTACTGCTCTCCTTTCCTTCCTAGAAACTGTTAACAAATCTTGGGACTCTGGCCACATTGTTTCCACCCTCCTCTTAGACCTCTCTAAGGCCTTTGACACTATCTCTCACAACTTTCTCCTTACTAAATTCTCTAAACTAAATCTTTCCCACTCCTCAATCAGTTGGTTCACCAGTTACCTTGCAAATAGACAACAAGAAGTCAAATGGAATAAAGCCACTTCACCTTTCTTAGATACTCCTACAGGTGTACCCCAAGGCTCAATTCTAGGTCCCCTACTATTTAATATTTTCATTAACGACTTCTATCTCACCCTCCCTCAGGTCAACCTTGTCCAATACACTGACGATTCTACGATAATCTGCTCTGCCACCTCTACTTCCTCCTTAATAAATTTAACCCAGGTTGCCTTCTCCTCAACTGAACAATGGATGCTAGAAAACCATCTAGCACTTAATGCAACCAAGACTAAGCTTATGATATTCATCCCTGCTAAAATTGCCACACTAGATTAAAACTCATTAATCATCACCAGCCAAAACAAAACTCCTCTCAAAATTGTTTCCACTGTTAAACTACTGGGAGTCATCATCGATGACCATTTAAAGTTTGAAAGCCATCTACAAGCAAATATCAAAAAAACTCACAAGAAACTCGGTATGCTCTACCGTCACAACCGTTTCATCTCTCTCTCTCCACTAGGCTTGTTCTCGGTACTACTTACCTTATCCCTTCCCCCTTATTTGGTGCCTTTATCTTCACTGATCTGCAATCTTCTGTCATGTCTAAACCATCGTCCTGTTACTACAAAATTTCTAAATTTGTAACAGGTCACAAATCCTCAACACATCACTGTATTCCTCTACATCAACTCAGCTGGCTTGAGCTACCTATCTTACCTACATTCAACTCATTCAAGCACACAAGCTTATCTTCTCCCCCTCTCTCGCCTCTACCTTCCAAATGCATGTTCCTGATAGACACCTAAGATCTAAGTTCCAAAGTCTACTTGAACTACACAAACCCATCCGCCCACCAGGCAGGTATCTTCTATCCTTCTCTCTCGCTCACCACTGGAATGCTCTCCCACCTCTCATCCGTAACACTAGCAGCCTCCCTGTTTTCAAAACTCTACTTCATTCACACCTAACTTCACTATGGGAATGCTCTTGTTCCCATCCCACATAGCTTCTTGCTTCACAGTTAGTTTCTTTTAGCTGATACACCTGTTTTATAGTCCCATAGTCTTACTACTCTTAGTAGAAACTGTAGGAATTAGAAACTTTATAAAAAAGCATAACTTTTGGTGTTAACACTTTTATTATATCATATTAATTGTTACTTCTCCAAATGCCAACTTTGCAACTTTGTAATTTGAAAAATTCTAAATTGCCTCATATTTTGTAACTCTCTATTTCTGTAATGGTTGTAATTTGTTAACATTGTGTTTTGGAGCGTTTCTCCCCAGGACTTCATTAAAAACAGGCTCCTAAACAAACTGCAAATAAATAAATTAACAAATAAATAAATAAATCAACAAATAAATAAATAATGTACAAGAAAATTAGTAACTGCTAGGAAGCAAATTCCCAACATAAATTTCCATTTTCATTGTCTTTTTGTTTAGGCCGTCAACATGACAGTTTTAGCTGTTAGTTATGCACTAGGTTTAATTCAAAAACTACTGACAATAGGACAGAGTCCCATCAGTTACTTATGGAATTTAGTAAGTTGTCTAGTAGGGCAGCTCTTCGTATGCTTTGGTATTTGCGGCTCCCAGACCATCCTACCTAAAAAAAAACATAATGATAAGGGTACAAAGGAAAAGGACTTTGGGGGCACTAAGGGCATTTCATTGTCCAGTGCCTTGACTAAACATGATGCCAGCATAAGTGAGGCACCTTTGCAGCACCCTGGTTTAACACCTACTAGACTGGAGCACTCTGACACTGTTCCTCCTGTGGCCACCATGACTTAGGTCCCTATATCACAGTTCAACACCAGACTGACATCAATTGGGTCTGAAACTGAGGAGCAGGCCACAGCTTTTGATGCCTGAGAACCTGTGAATGAGGATTGTATGCCCAGGATGAGGGTTATATGCCCTTGGTTATTGTTAGGGGGGGTGTCCAAGGGAATCAGACTGAGGTCACAGCTGCATATCCACATCATGAAGCTTTCGGTTCCCCTAGTATCTGGGAATGCAAACACAATAGGCCATTGGGTTTGCCCCATCTGTCACTGTCTCAGCCCACTGACTCTTCTTGCCAGGTCTCTTCAAAGAACTTGGTCAGGCTGGCCCAGAACTTCACAAATTTCATGTGGACCAGACAACTCACCCTACAAAAGAATCCTGTGCCAGAAATGTACCCTGGGAAAAGAAAAAAGAGATACTCCCTCAAGGAGATTCTGATTCCTCAGGATCAGAGGATGAGGAGGAATTAGTCTGTGTGTAACACCGTCCCCTTCAGAGCTAAGAAGATTCTGATGCCACCCTCACCTCAGCTTTGCATCCTAAGGATTTATCTTTTGGAGACACACTGCATACAGTGAAGAAAGTCTTCAACAGGGAGTCCTGGAAATTGTCTTAAGGCTTAAATTCATTATATAAATCTTCTGAACCTTCCTACCTCCAGACCTTTAGGGGTACCTCCAATTCATGTTGTTTTGGACGAGGTGCTCAAGGACATATCACTACACCCTGAATACCTCCCTCTCTCTACTCCTGGGAAGCCTCATCACTTCTACAGTGTGCTAGAATCCCATAAGCACCTTGGCAAAAACCCAGTGGCAGATCCAGCAATAGTGTCAACCAAATCCGCCAAGGGAATGTCTGGGTGTGAATACAGAAATTCCTTATCAAATGACAGGGAAAGCAGACTGCTGGACAGATTTGTTAGGAAAATTTATACTTCATCCACATATTTCATGCGGGCTCTTAACTGTCAGTTCTACATGTTGAAATACCTTACAAAGTAAGGTCATTACAAAAACAAATTAAATCCAAGGCAGAGGGGATTCAAGAGATGGCCCTTCAGAAGGATATCCAGAACATATGCAGTGTCACCCTCCAGGTATCCAGATACTTACTAAAATGTGGGTATGAAGTTTTAGATGCATCATGCAGGATGGCTGCCTCAGAATCAGTCATTCAGAGACATGCCTAGCTGAGGGCTTTACCTCTCTTAGACCAGGTAAAAGCTGAACATCTTGATGCCTCGTGGACATGGAATTCATTTTTGCCCACCCCCCCACTGATCTTTTTTTGTTTCTGGATAAGAAACAGAAACAGATGAAATCTGTCAAGGAATTTTCTCTCTTTCCCACACTAAGATATAATAGGAACTACCTTTCCATGTGCTGTCTGTTTTCACCTAAACATGAGAAAACTAGACAGACTAAGGGCAAAAGGCCCATATTACAGAGGAAGTAGTAAACCAAACAATGCTGCTGACCTGGGATTTTCAAGGATCCTGTACCCACCCAAGGAGCAGCTTGGACTATCACCAGCACCTCCTTCCACTTAAACTCACCCCCAACCCAGCCCACTCCACCTAGCAGGTGGACTGTCCTCCTTTTATCATCATTGGGAAGACTTAACTCATGATAAATGGGTTTTGAAAAATCATAAGGGAAGAATATACCTTCCAATATTTAAAAAAAAAATGCCTCTTCTAAAGATTTTCCTTCCAAAAAAAAAAAAAACAAGAGAAACTTCTACCCCAATCCTAAAACAGCTACTAGTACAGGATTCCATTCAAAGAGTCCCCAAAAAATAAGAGGGTGTAGGGTTTTAATCTTGCCTTTTTCTTATTCCCTGGAAAAAGGGTACCTGAAGGCCTAGTCTAGACCTATCAAGACTACACTTTTCAAAATTTAAGATGCTAACCTTACAAAGCTGCCTTTTCTTTCAAAAGGCATGGATGGTGTCTCTGAACATGAATGATGTCCACCTTCATATTCCTATAGCCCAGGAATACATGAGATGCCTACATTTCATTACCACTTTGTGCCGTTTGTCTTATTTACTGCTCCAAGAATTTTCACCAAATTCATGGCACCAATCATTGCCTTCTGCAGAACAAAAAGGATCCATGTTGATCCTTGCCTGGATGACTGTATAATTCAGGCAGAATCCCCCTCCCCACCCACCCAGAACTCCAGAAAGCTATGCAAATCACTATGGATTTTTTTCAGAAGGTGGGGCTGACCCTCAAACTCTGGAAGTCACATCTCCACCCAAGTCATAGATCAGTGCAACAAAAAACTTCCTCCCAGAGAACAAAGAGAACAAAATACCTAAGAAACCTGCACTCCAAGCACACCATCTCAGCAAGAGGCTTCATCGAGAACCTCGGCTCCATGGCTTCCTGCATTATAATGCTCACCCTGGCAAAGCTACACATTATCGAGAGCTTGGGCTCCATGGCTTCCTGCATTATAATGATCCCCCTGGCAAAGCTACACATAATCGAGAGCTTGGGCTCCATGGCTTCCTGCATTATAATGACCCCCCCCCCTGGCAAAGCGAAACATGATGATGTTGCAGGGGTTCCTGAAAAATACTTGGGCTCAGCATTTAAAGCCTTTGGAAACTATGATCCCTCTGTTACCATGTCTAAAGAAGGAAATCATATGGTGGGAGAAGAGTGATTGCACCAACCCTAGGGCACACTTCATCTTACCAGAGGCAGTACATACTCTCACAACATTACTCTGACAGGGCCTGGGGGCCTGCTTAGGACATCTCTGAGTCCAGGGGATTTGGGGGAGGGAGCAAGCAGAGAGACACATGATGTAAAACTAAATAATGGCAGTCATTTTGGCTATGAAGGCTTTCAGAAACAAACTGTCTCCAGGAACTCTTGAAATATAGACAGACAATACCACACTCATGTACTACATAAAGAAGAGGGAGAGGTTAATCTTACCCCTTTGCAGACTGGCTATGAATCTATGGCTATTTGCACCGCAACGCAAGGTAACACTCATAGCTTCCTACATCCTAGGTCAAGATAAACTGCAGGCATACTCCCTAAGCAAAATCGTGCTGGATCCCAACAAATGGATGTTAACTCATTCCCTCCAATGGAGCTCAGGAAGTTTGCACTGTAACTTCGAATGGGCGGACCTTAAGCTTTTTTGATAGAATCAAATTATGTCCTCACATTTCAAACAGATGTTCATCTCTCTGGAACCACAGGGATTACTAAAGAAGTATAAATGGCAAACCCTTCAGCACAAACAATTTTTATAGTGGTAGTAGTATTTTTTTAGGTTTTAGGTCATAAACTGGATTTTATAAGTCACAGTAAACATGGTAATTATTAAGTCTGTAATATTTTGTAAACAACTTAAATTATCTCAGCAACCACTCAAGTTACAGACATACTGTCAGCTGCATTTTGTTCATCCATCTGAAGGCTTTCATGTGAGGTTAAGCAGTTCTGACTATGATACTTTCTCAACAAAATATTTGGAAAATATGACATTTATGACAGTATAAATAAATATTAAATGAGCAACAATTAATATCTCTTTATCTACATTAGACAGAGATCAAATATCAATACAGGTGTGTTTGTCATTATGTAAGCTTTAATATGGAATCTTTTAATACTTTGTAAATAGCATGGTTTTGGAATTATTGATTGCAAATATGAACAAGCAATATTTGATGCCTAAGGGCAGCAGAAGGATGTAACTGCAGAAACACCTGGAGGCGACACTTGTCTGTAATGAGTTCAAAAGGGGATGGGTACAACTGATAAGAGTAAATACTTAGAAGAGCGAATGTTCTTTCTTGTTTTTCAGCCCCTTCTGACTACTTTCTGTGTGAGATTGAGTAGTCCTTACTTTGCTGTTGTGTCTTCTTGAAGTTGGGATATATCATTGGCAGAGGTTATGGGGGAGAAGCCCCGCGCATGTATTATTTGATCATTTTAGATTCATTCTAAAATGATGGCTTTTCTTCGTTCACTCTTTGAAGTGTTCACTATTTGATGATACAGTTATATGTACACACAGAAAAATATAGATACATCTGTAATCTGTAATCTGTAGTCTATAATCTGTAATCCTCTTTTTACCATTTCTGCACATGGGATTGTGATGTCACATCAACAGTGATCATCTACAGCCAATATTCACACCAGCAGGTAATTAGCCCTATCCAACCTTTCTTCCATACTACATACATGTACATGTGCTCACACCTATGGCCAGTTTAGCGCCTACTTACTGCATGTCTTTGGACAATGGGAGGAAACAGGAACACCTGCAGAAAACCTACTTGAATGCAGGGTGACATGCAGACTCTGCACAGAAGGCACTCCAGCTGTGTCTATATATATATATATATATATATATATATATATATATATATACACACACACACACACACACACACACACACTTGTATGTTTACTGGAAAATCTCACCCAGGCTCTGCCACAAGTTGCTGTGAGGGAAACGTTAGTTTGTTTTTATTTTCTTGTATTCTGTATTGCTTTATTGCCGCCTTCTGTTATGCATATTGAGATTTATTTTCTTTACACTGTATTTTACTTGTATTCTGCTTTTAATTGCATAATTTAAAACTGGAAATTAACCACAGCGGTGTCTCTTTGAGTCACTCAGAAATTAGAATAGGTCAATTAAGGTTAATTACCTGTGAACTGAGGGTGGAGCTAGGAACTAAACCTTCTATTTAAGGGGAAAAATAAAACATTTCAAGGCTTTACTGGAAGAGCTCACACAGACTCTGCCACAACTTGCTGTGAGGGAAAGGTTAGTTTGGTTTTGTTTTCTTGTATTTTGTATTGATTCATAGCCTGCTTCAGTTTTGTATGATTTATTTTCTTTACACTGTTTTTTACTTGTATTCTGCTTATAATTGCATATTTAAAATAGGAAATAAACCACAGCTGTCTCTCTTGTGAGTCACATAGAAATTAAGTTTTTCCTCACCCTCACACCCTGCAGCTGTTGTGCTTTTAAACTCAGCTGTCTTTCTAGTTACCTGCCCTTTATTTTAATTTGACCACATATCTTCTTCCCTCTCCTTTTTCATTGGCTATTGTGAGTAAGCATAAAATTATTATTTTGTGATATCAGGCACTTTCAGCTATTTAAATTTATTTGCCATCCCACTGTATTCCATGGAGCTAGAATACAAAGAGCCCACACCCTTCTCTATTTTGCTCTTTTAAAATTAGTGGCGCTCCACTTAGATAGTCAAAGCAGAAGTTACCCCCCCCCTTCATCTTTAACTGCTTAGGGCACGCTACAGCTCTTCGGATATTAAACTATTTTTCCATCCTAGCTTTAAAATCTGCAATATCTATTCCAAGACCACCAGTTACAGGAGACCCTCATTCTACCTCTCGGTAGTCATCTTGGGATTAGTACTTCTGTTTTGCTTCTTGTGAGAGAAGGAGCATTGTAACAATGTTTCCTGTAGACTGTTTATCACGGAAAGGCTTATTAACTGCTTCAGAGGTGCTAGCTTGGAATTTGTACTTGTATTTTGCTCCTGGTGAGAGAAGGAGGAGAATTCATTGATTCCTGACAGGTTCCAATTGGGCAGTGAGTGTCTGTGTGTGACCTTCTAGATTGGACTGGTTGCTATTCAAGGCATCTACCAAGAAAAGACTACAAGCTTACTGACCCTTACATCATCTGAGACAAGACTGTGGATCACCAAACAGGCTGTGGCCTGCTTCTAATATTGAGATTGGTGATACTGTTTTGGTTCTGGTGAGAGAAGAAGCAAAGGAGCATTGTATCCCAGCAGGGTGAAGCTGTGGTGGGACCAGCACTAGTAGTAGCCAGGCAGTAGCCTTTCAGGTGAGGAGCATTGTATCCCAGCAGGGTGAAGCTCTGGTGGGACCAGCACTAGTAGTGGCCAGGCAGTGGTCTTTCAGGTGAGGAGCATTGTATCCCAGCAGGGTGAAGCTGTGGTGGGACCAGCACTAGTAGTAGCCAGGCAGTAGCCTTTCAGGTGAGGAGCATTGTATCCCAGCAGGGTGAAGCTGTGGTGAGACCAGCACTAGTTGTAGCTAGGCCGTAGCCTTTCAGGCGACTCCCTTCTTTTTGTTATTCTTGACAAGCTAATTATTTCTTTTTAGTAATTACTGCTTGATTTCCTGGTATCTAACCTAACTTCAGAATATCTGTCTGAATACATCATCCATAAATCATCAGAGACTACTTGTTTGGCAGTGCCCTGTATTGAAGAAGACACCTTGAGTTAACATTTTTTCCCTGTAAAAGCACCATTGAAATTTTACTTAGTTGCACTCAGCATGACTAGGTTGCAGTGACAAGCACTGCCCCCAGAGTTGCAAACCAGATACTCTTGACATTGCTTTATATTCTCATTCCAACTGTCTAATCAGTAAAAAAGGACCTGTCGCCATGGATATGAACTTTCCCACTATCTCCTTTACTAGCGTGGTGAATATGTGAATCCGGAGGCAGTGTAGAAATTGCCTCATGTTTACTGACAACCAGTTAATTCTCAAACACATTCATATGGTGTGTAAGAGACGTATTTACACAATGTCACTGGAGGCAGAACTGTAACAAAAAAGCACTCCTAATGTAAATAAGGTTGTCAGTAGTACACACGCTGCACCCATCACATACAATTCAAAGCAGACACATAAACCCACATACGCTGAAGCAATTAAATGTAATCTTATTAAACCTCAATGACCTCCTAGATGAAGTACCCATAACAAATACCCTCAGCAGCCCAAATTCACTCTTTCAAAACAACACTCACATCAACACATATGGACATATCTCGTGGAGCCTCTACTTCTAAGCCCATAAGGCAAGCTACCGCACAGTCCAACATTCTGGTCATTGGAGACTCCATCGTGAGACCCACTGATGTCCCTCTCATTAGGATGAGTAAGGATAAGTCACAGTCAGTTACTTATCAGGGGATAGGATCAGCCACATTACGCATCCACTCAGGTCATTGGACCACAGGTACCAGTATGACACAATAATAAGTCCATGTGGCAGTAAATAACCTGAGACGTACCTCCCTAGACTGTATGAAGATATCCATCATGGAGCTCTCTGACTGTGTATCCAAGGTTGGTATGAGCTTAGCACTGAGCATCATTTTAACTTCTCCAAGGATGATGCCACAATAGGAACAAAGGAAGACTGACTTTAATAATTGGCTTAGTTTCTGGTGTTATTCTAAGGGAGTCAATATTTGTCAGCATGGAAAGAGATGGTCAACAGACCACATTGCTTTGCCAGGGATGGTCTGCACAGCTCCCCTCTAAGCTTTCAAATAGTAGCTAAAACACTGTTCTTCCCCATAGTGCCTTTTTATGCAGTGCAAAATTGAAAGCACTTTCAACATAACAAAGCAAAACCAAGAAAATCTAAAGGTGTTACTGCTCAGTCCTAGCAGTCTAAACAAAATACTCCACTCCTAGAAGCTCTCTTCACCCTAGAGAATTCTGACATCTTTGAGGTCACTTAGACATTTATTATTTATTTATTATTTATTCCAGTTTGATGACCGGGGAGGTACACTGGGCTTGGGGAGCCCGTTTTCAGTGGAGGCCCGGGGAGAAAAGCTCCAACAATACATAGTTACATGAATAATTACTAAGAAACTTTGCATTACTGACAAATAAACAGGTAGCATTCATAAAGAAACAAACAATTACAATTTTGTTTAGACATGGTTTAAAGCTACAGAGAGCACACCAACAGTGCAAGGTTATATTGTCTTCCACATATTTAGATCAGCTACTACATAGACAGAGACTAAATGTGGAGGTGTCTTGAGTTACATCAAAAACAAACATTCCTCAATGCTGGTCAAACAGGAAAATGCACTTGAGCTTCTCCGCGTTCCAGTCACCATAGGCAAAATCCAGTACCACTTCCTTGCAAGCTATGGGTCCTACTCGGTGACCCAGGAAACCCGTACCATGTATTTAAACTTATTTCAGCATCCAACCCAGTACCATATTCATGGGCAACCTTAATTACCCAACTATTAACTGGGAATCATGTAAAACACCAAATGTACAGGCACAGAGATTCCTGGGTTTTGTCAACACAAATTCCATAGACCAGATTG
>NC_056748.1:156305609-156378109 GCF_019279795.1 Protopterus annectens | reverse complement strand
CGGCACCCCTATAGTGCCTTTTTTCAAATGACAAATTCACCACCGTAACAGGTACAAGCAAGCAAAATCTGAGGGTAATGCTACTCAGTGCTTGAAGTCTAAACCTCAAAATGCATTTACTCGGGGCACTCCTTAAAATGGAAAACATCGGCATCTGTGCAATGACAGAGACCTGGTTCAAGGCTCCAGAGAGCACCCCTGCATTACCAGGCTATAATTCATACCACACCTTTCGGCCACCTAACCTGGACCGAAACGCTAAAGGTGGAGGCGTGTCCATATTCATTAAGGATATCCACACCTCCAGGCTAGTTGCTCAGCATAATGCATCCAAGATTATCCAAATGCAACTAACGCTGGGCAAGACCGCAATCTAAATTGTAACTTGCTACAGATCCACCACCATGCCCCAGGATTCCCACTCCTCATTTCTTGATACAGTGGAAGATATTAGGGTACAACCCAACACCCTAATAATGGGCGATTTCAACTACCCCACCATTAACTGGGAAAACTACTCATGTACCAACTCTTTTGCTTAACATTTTCTGGAATTCATAAATTTCAGCGCCTTGGATCAACTTATCCACACTCCCACCAGGGCCAGCAATATCCTAGACCTGGTCATTACCAACATGGGCGACCGGTGTTCCACACCAGAGGTCAAGTCCTCATTGGTCAGATCTGACCACAAGCTAATCAGCCTAAGCATCCACATCCCACCCCCACCCCCCATTAGGGAAACACTGTAAAACATTTCTCCAAAGCCAACTTCACGCATCTTAAGACAGAAGTGGCAAACTTCACAACACCCATGCAGACGAACAATAAAGGTACGACTGCTGAATCCTACACAAATGCACTTTATAAGCACTTGCACAAGTGCATGGATCATGCTATCTCTAACAGAACCAAGATGCTATCCTCCAAAAAAAGGAAGCCAATCTGGTGGTCCTCTGCCATAAACAAACTTTACAACAGAAGAAAGAAACTGTTGCAAAAAAGAGTAAAATCCCATGACTGGAAGTACTCCCTGGTCAGCCTCAGTAGGAAGCTGAGATCCCTCATAAAAACCTCCAAAGCTAGTTATGAAAACAAAATCACCGCTGATTCTAAAGACAACCACAACGCATTCTATTGCTATGTCAAGAATCTCAATGGCAACACTGAGATTTCCTCGGAGTTGTAGCACAATGGCACTAAATATACAGTACCAACTGATATTGCCAACATCCTGGGAGGTAGGTTCAGTTCTAACTTTAGCCCCCCCCCCACCCCCTCAAGGGCCCATCTACTAGGACCCATAGAATTAATGGACATGCTCCACCTCAGGAAATTCAAATCCCTTAGAGCTACACGCTCCAGGGACTTAAACCTCAGCACAGAAATAAATAGGACATGCTGGGGGACAGATTTATATCCCAGAGGCTCCCCTCACTCTAGAACAAAATCCCAATCCATGTTAGGCAGAGCCCCTCAATGACTCTATTCAAGAGAAATCTTGACGAGTGGATGGGAGAT
The DNA here is from genome assembly GCF_019279795.1 of Protopterus annectens. NCBI lineage: Eukaryota > Metazoa > Chordata > Ceratodontiformes > Protopteridae > Protopterus > Protopterus annectens. The sequence continues at coordinate 156,376,588 of NC_056748.1, read as the reverse complement.
CGTAGGTTTACCCCTGGGATCTCTTCTGTGTCCCTACTAGACAGAGGCACAGTAAACTAACCTTAAAAGGGCTATCTTCTGTGACCTACTTTACAGAGGCACAGTCAACTAATCTAAAAGGGTGGCGAAAGCCAAACACACTCTGGCTAGGCTTATAAATGCCATAGGGCAGATAGCCTAGTATCAACCTATAAACCTATCTCTATACCGGAAGAATGCAGAGTTCCTGTAATCACGGCTGCACAGGTAAAAACCACACTCTCCAAAGCCAAGAACACTGCATTCATGGGACCTGACAGCATCACAAGCTGCGTTCTACACAAACTGCAGAATGAATTGGCACCCCACCTAAGCACCATGTTCAATCATAGCCTCACCTCAGGCTTTGTGCCCACTGAATGGTGCACAGTGACAGTTATCCCACTCCACAAAGGGGGAGCCACCACAGACCCTGGGAACTACTGCCCCATTAGCCTAATGGGCCTGGTCTGCAAGGCCATGGAACGTATCATCATGGAACTTATAAACAAAGACATTGGTAATCTCCAAAGTCTGGACCCCACCCAGTCCGGGTTTTTAAAAGGCAGATCATGTCTCCTAAACCTGATTGACTTCTTTGAAGCAGTCACCAAAGCTGTAGATGAGGGTAAGGAGGTTCACACAGCCTATCTAGATCTCGCCAGGGCTTTTGACACCATCCCCTACTCTGGAATTATAGACTCACTAAACTAGGTATAAATCCTTATGTCACAAGAGGGGTTGCCAACTGGCTCACTGACAGAACCCACACTGTGAAAGTAGCAGACTCCAAATCCAATGTCAGACCACTGACAAGTGGAGTACCACAGGGTTCAGTCCTGGGTCCTCTCCTGTTTGGTATCTACTTTTCTGAAGTACAGGCTAACACAGAAAGTCTTTGGCTAATGAAGTTCGCAGATGACTGCAAACTAGGAGCCATAATTGAAACTCCTAACGATGTGAACATCCTATAAAAGGGCCTCACTGAGACAGATGCCTGGTGTCAAAGCCATGGCCTCAAGCTCAATGCCAAAAAGTGCATTGTCATCCCTTTTGGTAAAAACTCTGTACCCATGAACTATAACATAGGCGGTAGTATACTTAACACCGAAAGTGTGATAAGAGACCTTGGGACACAGGTGTACAGTAGTCTCTCCTTTGATAATCACATCACCACAGTAGTCAGGAAATCCTTCTACGTGGCACACCTCATCATAAAAGGTTTCTCATCCAGGAAAAAAGAGGTCATTGTTCCCCTCTACTCATCACTCATTAGACCCATTATAGAGTACAACACCCCTTTTGGTATGTACCTCACAAGACATCTACAACAATTGAAAAGGCTGCAGAAATATCTCACAAAGAGGATTCTCCGTTGCTTTTTTTAATGCTGTCTTGCTATGTTAAACTTGTTTAACATAGCGAGACAGTTTGTAAAAAGCAACGGAGATCTTGCTTTCTCCGTTGCTTTTGCCCACAACTCCGATGTACTGCGTAGGCATACACATGCGCAGTACATCAGAACTGCCGCAGAATACCAGACAGCTGCGGAAGGGCAGTAAGGAGGTATTATACAATGCCATTATTTAAGAAAAGTAATTATTTTTTTTCTTAAATAATGTCATTTTATAATAGCAATAACCCACTTCTGGGTGTGGGTAATGCTGGATTTACCCACGGTTGGCTTTGTTTGGTCACTCGGGCTTCGCCATCGTGACCAAACCACACCAACCATGGGTAAATCCAGCATTACCCATACCCAGGCGTGGGTTATTGCTATAATATGCACCATGTAATAATTCACTGGCGTATGCTGAGGTGAACTTTTATCCATTATTGTGGAAAAGAAGGGGAAACTGGTCAAGACCAACAGTGAGAGGTAACTATAACTTTGTAATACCTTAAATAGTTATTTATTCATTTTTTTTTCAAAATAGGGATGTAGAGTAGAAGTAGGACCAAGAATCGTCAGCTACGTTAGTAAGCAACTTGCACAGTGTGTTTTCAGGAAGTTACAAAAGCAAAGGATGTAGGTAAAACAGTACACACCATCTACCTTGACCTGGCCAAGGCTTTTGACACTGTCCCCCCCACTCAGGTTTACTAGGAAAATCTTAATAAACGAGGTATAAACCCTTTTGTCACCCACTGGATCACCAATTACATCACAAATAGAATACAAGAAATCAAAAAAAGAGAAGCTATATCCACTAAAAGACCAGTCACCACTGGTGGGCCCCACAGGGCTCGATGTGGGATCTCTTTTGTTTGGCATCTTCTTCTCAGAAGTTAAAGCCAATAATAAAGGGTTCCTGCTGATTACATTTGCAGATGGCAAGGTAAGTGCAGTTATTAAATTCCCAAAAGACTTAGCCATCCTACAGGAAGGCTTTTCCCAAACAAATAATTGGTGCCAGAGTCATGGTTTAAATATAAATGACAAAAAATGTATCATCGTGTCCTTGGGGAATTTGTCTACCCCAGAGAATTACAACATTGACAATATGTCCTTAGCAGTTAACCCAGTAGTTCAGGATTTGGGAATTTATGTGGTTAGCTACCTATCTTTCAGCCAACGTTCCCACTGTCATGAGAAAATCTTTCTGTATTGCACACCTCACTAACAAAAGGATTGCTTCTAGATCCAGGGATGACTTGTTCCTATTTACTCAGTCCTCAGAAGGCCAATAATTTAGTATAAGACGCCTTTTGGCGTGTATCAGTCTAGACACATGCAGCAGCTAGAGCATACACAAATATAACTTACAAAAAGGATGCTAGGCTTAAGCAATTTGCCTTATATGGGCTACATTAAAGCCCTGTCATTATATTCAGTATCCTACAGATCGCTAAGAGGTGATTTGTGTCTGGCATACAAGACATCTTCTGACCCAATACTGATGAACCAGCTACACATCAGCAAGTCAAAGGGCATCAGAACTATTCAGTCCAGGGAATCTAAACCTTTTCTCAACATCAACAGAACAGTTTGGAGGGACAGGTATATCTCACAGATGATACCACTACTCTGGGACAGACACCCCATCCATATAAAACAAAACCCATCACTGCCCAAATTTAGGTACAAGTTGGATTTATGGATGGGAAATGGGAAGTTTATCCCAGACCCTCTTGCTGCTAATGTATGGAGGCAGCTTGTAAATGTCTTTGACCCACACATGAGGTCTTGGTATGACCCCATTGATTATCACTAGAGGCCCACGAATGAGTAAGATAAGTAATTCCAAGTACCAAATGGGACATTTCGGCCTAAAAAGGCCTGCAAGGGCAGTAAGCCTAGTATTAACATATGAACCCATAAACTGACAAACCCCCAGCATGGTGCCATATGAAAAACATTGCTTCTGGGAGATTTTTGGGGTTGGGGGGTTAACAGTCTTTGGAAAGGAGTAAAGGAGTTGAAAGAAGTAACGGGCCTGTAATTCAATTTAATAGGGGCCGTATAACAATGGGTTCAGGAGAACTCTGGAGGCAACAGAAGGAAGTGAATATATGAATGAAGTGGCCCTGATTTGTTTGCCTCCAGATATGAGGACACACCAGATACTTTTAAATTATTAGTTTAATTGAATCTGCTGATTTTTATGAAGAACTATAAATTAATTCACATCTGGTTAGGAGGGAGGAATTCAATGCCATATGCCATGGGGCTGACATTCTGGTTAATGTTGCAGTGAGGTTAAAGTTGAAGCAGTGTAGTACAAGTGATGTACATATAGCAACAGTGTGGCTGACAGAGGCAAGAGTGCAAACTCAAGTGAATACATGGATTATATCGTGTGGATACAGGGAGTATATCATGAGGATACAGGGATTATATTATGTGGATACAGGGATTATATTATGTGGCTACAGGGAGTATATCATGTGGATTCAGGGATTATATCATGTGGTTACAGAAATAATATCACGTGTCTGAAGGGAGTATATCATGTGGATACAGGGAGTATGTCATGTGGATACAGGGATTATATCATGTTGATACAGGGATTATATAATATGGCTGAAGGGAGTATAGCATGTGGCTGAAGGGAGTATATCATGTGGATGTACAGGGAGTATGTCGTGGATACAGGGAGTATGTCATGTGGATACAGGGATTATATCATGTGGATACTGGGATTATGTCATGCGGATACAGGGAGTATATCATGTGGATACAGGGAGTATAGCATGTGGCTGAAGGGAGTATATCATGTGGATACAGGGATTATATCATGTGGATACAGGGAGTATATCATGTGGATACAGGGAGTATATCATGTGGCCGAAGGGAGAATATTATGTGGATACAGGGATTATATCTTGTGGCTGAAGGGAGTATATCATGTGGTACAAGGATTATATCATGTGGCTGAAGGGAGTATGTCATGTGGATACAGGGGAGTTATGTCATGTGGATACAGGGATTATATCATGTGGTTACAGGGAATATAGCATGTGGCTGAAGGGAGTATATTATGTGGATACAGGGAGTATGTCATGTGGATACAGGGAGTATGTCATGTGGATACAGGGATTATATCATGTGGATACAGGGAGTATAGCATATGGCTGAAGGGAGTATGTCATGTGGATACAGGGAGTATGTCATGTATATACAGGGAGTATGTCATGTGGATACAGGGATTATAGCATGTGGCTGAAGGGATTATAGCATGTGGATACAAAATACTTGAAGATGATAAGAATGTATTAACAAGTGGATATAGAAAAATAGGAGCAGAGACTATGAAGCAGGAACACAGAAGAGGACGGGCTAGGATTGATTGTGTTGAAGAGGGTGGTAATGCCCTTTCAATTTTTTTTATATACCAGCTAGATTAGCATGAATTTATCAAAGGACCATTCCTAACTCTGCAGATATGAAGAGGGTAATGCTGGTAGGTGGTTACACATGTTATGGGATGGTCCAAAGCTGGAGACATTTAAAAAGGATTTGCAGACACTGATAAGTGCAGACTGGTCAGAGGAGGTGCTATTAACATTAAAATCATAATTTCTAATGTTAAGGGGCAAAGACAGATGTGTTCCCATAGCGATGCAGTGCTCTGTGTTCTGTTCTTCACAGCTAAAAGAACATTATGAAGAGATGGAAAAGAAAGGCACCCCCAGAGGTGTCCACAGCACTAGAACTCACGAGCAGCCTGGATGCTCTTGAAAGTGAGCCTATCAGTGAGAAGATCTAGACACAAGTTGTTGAATATTTGGGCCCCATGGGGCAGAACATGAGTACCATTTAGAGCAGTACCTTTCTGTCCTTTCTCAAGCAGAAAGGGAACTGTCTGAAATGGAGTGTAGCATATGAGGGACATTTAATTTTATTTATTTTGAAATTGTCAACTGAGTAAGAGCACAGATCCCAATGTACCCATTTCAGTCTCAGCCAGTTTAAAGGAAGTATAGGCAGATATGTGACTATATGCTAAAAGCCCTTCCTTTTTAACATAATTTTCTTTTTCCATTCTTCTTAGTTGCCTATGTTTCAGGAACTCACATCAGTTGAAAGATAAGATACAGTTGCTCTTTGCTGTAGGAAAATATATTCCACTTTGATTTTGCAAGCATACTCTGTATGCTAAACTGTACTTTGTTTAGTGTATTTTAATTTTTATCTCATCAGTGTGAAGTGAGCAGTTTATTTGTTAGTTTCAGTGAATGGTTAGAATAGAAAGAAGACCTAAAAATAAGCAAAATGGATGTATTCCATTTTGCTCTATTGTATTAGCATATCTATGCTATTATAATATTTTTTTTATTTTTGCAGTATCAGGGTTAGGTTTCATTTTGATCCCTGTGCATTTTTGTTTATCACTATCATCACTGTTAGGTATATTCAATAATGTATAAGCTTATTTTAATTCAAATGGTTTGGTTTATGTTGTAATTAAATAGTAGGCTACATATATATCTATATATATATCTATATATATATATCTATATATATATATATATATATATATATATATATATATGTATATATATATACTATGGAACAACTTCTTACCACTCCCACAAGAGGGGAAAACATACTGGACCTGATCATCACCAACATGGGGACTCTATGCTCCAGACCAGAAGTGTATCCCTCACTGGTAAGATCAGACCATAAACTGATCTCACTGGATATTCACATCCCAACCCCACCCCCTGCCCAGAAAACCACAGTGAAAAACTTCTCTAAAGCAAATTTCACACTCCTCAAAACTGAGGTGGAATCCTTCAAAGCCCCCGGGCCTGTGGAAAATACAGCCCAGACCGCAGAATCCTTTATAAATGCATTCTATGAACACCTTCAGGAATGCATGGATCATGCAATCCCAAATAAAACCAAGACCCAATCCTCCAAAGGCAGACGTCCTGTCTGGTGGACCCCAGCCATAAACAAACTATACAATAGAAGGAGGAAGCTACTACATGACAGAGCAAAATCCCAAAAAGGGAAGGCATCTCTGAACTAAGGGCACTCATAAAGTCATCTAAGGCCAGCTTCGAGAGAAAAATTGCACAGGACACTAAGGATAATCACAAGGCATTCTTTAGTTATATTAGGAACCTGGGTGGGAATTCCCAGATATGCTCAGAATTAGTCCAAAATGACAAAAAATACACCGAACCCACAGACATTGCCAACATCCTAGCTGACAGGTTCAGCGCAAACTTCTCCCCCCCCCCACCAAAAGGGCAAATATCTATCCCAGCAGAGTGCTGCCCCCCTGACATCTCAGATGCTCAGGTAAGAGCCTCCCTCTCCAAAGCAAAAAATACAGCATCAATGGGACCAGACGGTGTCCCGGGCTGCGTCCTACATGAACTCCAAGAAGAGCTAAACCCAAACATAAAACTACTGTTCAATCTCAGCCTTACTACAGGATATGTACCCAAAGAGTGGTGTACAGCAACAGTGGTCCCTCTCCACAAAGGTGGTGCCTCAACGGACCCTGGAAACTATCGCCCCATAAGCCTGACTAGCTTGGTCTGAAAAGCTATGGAAAGGATCATCATGGACCTCATAAATAAAGATATTGGGGACCTACAGACACTGGATCCTACCCAGTTCGGCTTTGTTAAGGGCAGGTCCTGCCTCTTAAACCTTATCGACTTCTTTGAAACAGTCACCAAGGCCATTGATGAAGGGAAGGTGGTCCACACAGCCTACCTGGACCTCGCAAAAGCCTTCGATACAATACCCCACTCGGGCATTATAGATAAGCTCACCAGCTTAAATATAAACCCCTATGTCACTAGATGGGTTGCAAACTGGCTCAAGGACAGAACCCACATGGTTGCAATTGCTGGAGCCATGTCAGACTCCAAACCAGTTACAAGTGGCGTCCCACAAGGCTCAGTCCTGGGACCTCTCTTGTTCGGTATATATTTCTCGGAGGTACAGGCCAACACAGAAGGACTGTGGCTGACCAAGTTCGCAGATGACTGCAAACTGGGCGCCATAATCGACTCTCCAGCTGACACAAGCATCCTCCAAAAGGGCCTCATAGAAACAGACAACTGGTGCCAGAACCATGGCCTCAAGCTAAACGCCAAAAAGTGTATAGTCATCCCCTCTGGCAAAAACAAAGTGCCCACAAATTACCACATAGGTGGTAATCCATTAAGTACAGAAGAAGTAATTAGGGACCTGGGGACCCAAGTTGATAACAGTCTCTCATTTAACAACCACGTGGCCAAAGTGGTTAGAAAAACATTTTATATAGCCCACCTAATCATGAAGGGATTCACATCTAGATTAGGGGAGGTCATCATGCCTCTTTACTCATCCCTCATCAGGCCCATAATCGAGTACAATGCCCCTTTTGGGATGTACCTTACCAAACACCTGCAACAACTGGAAAGGCCCCAAAAGTACCTCACCAAGAGGATCAAAGGGCTCAAACAGATGCCATATGCTGCCCGGTTAAAGAAACTCCAGCTCTACTCAGTGGCATACCACCTGCTCAGAGGCGACCTGTGCCTGACGTATAAAGCCATGTCCAACCCGGAATTAAGGGACATGCTGCACCTCAAAAAATCCAAATCCCATCGAGCTACATGCTCGAGAGACTTGAACCTCAGCACTGAAATAAATAGGACATGCTGGAGGGACAGATTCATAACCCAGAGGCTCCCTTCACTCTGGAATAAAATCCCAGTCCAGGTTAGGCAGAGTCCCTCATTGACTCTCTTCAAGAGGAATCTTGATGAGTGGATGGGAGATCGTAGGTTTACCCCGGGTATCACTTCTGTGTCACTGTTAGACAGAGGCACAGTATACTAACCTCGAAAAAGGGCATAGCAAAATTAATTTAAAATGGGTGGCGAAAGCCAAACATACTCTGGCTAGGCTTATAAATGCCCTAGGGCAGATAGCCTAGTATGAACCTATGAACCTATATATATTTCAAGTCTTAAGATAAATTAATGTTTTTTGAATTGAGGTCCAGCCTCTTTCTTAACTTATAAGTTACTCATTAAAAGCCACGATGCTATTCTTGCCTCTTAAATTTATTTATCCATGTCCTTTAGATAAATTAGTCTTACTTGTAACTCTTCTAGCCACACCCAGAAACTCTATTCCTGCAGCATTGTCTTCAAAATCTCTAGCTCAGTCACCTGAAACAAAATCCTTCATTACATTTGGTCAGCCAAAACAGTCTTTGCTGTTTTTTTGGTAGGTCTAATGGATCATTTCTGATTTAAAGTACAGAGAATCTGCTAGGATGCCCTTACCTATCATACTGTATCTACAGATAAAAAATACATACACCTTTATCAGAACTTTTAATTGTCTTTGTGTATATATTTTTCTCCTTAAAAATATTCCTATATTGCCATGGGCACAGCATGGTTCTTCTGAGACTCATTATGTGTAATCACAAAATATCTAAAATGTAATATGAACATACCTTTCAACCTCTTAGTGCAAGAAGTCTGGACAAAGCCCAACAAAATGGGGGAACAAATGCCAAAAAATAGGGACATATTTTAAAGGTTGCTCTTATAAACTTAGAAAGCTGCAGGAGTAACAGGGTTTGTTTTAACTTTCATTTTCTATAGGATTTGAAGTCTGAAACTCAAATGTATGTCATTATTTAATGACTTCAGTCCTCAGATCATCCTGGTGATTTGCCAGAAAACCACAAAATTTATGAGTAACAGACCAAAAATATGATCCAAAAATCTGGACATTCTGCAAAAATCTGGCCAGTTGAGAGGTATGAATATGAAACATATACAATCTAAAACACATCTAATTGAACCTCATTTGAAAATATTGATACAAAAATGAATGTTTTAGGGTATTAGGATAGTTGGAATTACAAGGCAAGTTTGTGTAGTGCACCATTTGTACCTTGATAATGGCCACCTGCATGTTGTACACCAAGGTTTACAAGTTTGTTTTTGTGTGTTGGCCGTGGTTCACTGCATTTTGGTGTTTTATCTCTTCTCTACGGTTGTGCAACTAAGGATTTAGTATATTTAAATGGGGGGGGGGGGCTGATGCATCAGATTTGGTCTACTTGGCTACAAATGTAGTATGTTCTGTATTCTACATAGGTAAGGGGAATACAATGCTGAAAGACCACATTTCATAACATTATTCTGATATTAAGCATATTATTACATCAAATACCCTGTTTAAACATGTTCTGATACATCTAATGTCATTTTTCTAAGTTTAGTACTATACAAAACATTTATGTTAACTAAAGATGAGGTGTTATATCTACTCAGACTGAGTGTTTGGCATATACCTGAATTACTGTCTAAAAAATAATGTGGAATGGACTCTAGTGTGTGCATTTTAGATACCTCTGGATAACATAGGAATTGAATGTGAGTTAATTATTCATAGATGTCCTTCATTAATAACTAAAGCAGCATTCACTACCTATGCAAAATGTCCTGCCAAGGATACCGTACGTCCAGCCAGGCATCTTCCTCTCACTTTGTATGTCTGACATATGGCCAAAGTGCAAGCATGTGAGTCAGTACATAAGGGACACACTCAGTGGCACCAAAAAAAAAAAAATCAGAACTTTTCTTGCCACCAGTTTGAACAGAAAGTTTTTGATTTTTTCTTTCAGTCTGTTAGACATATGGCCTGATCTAACTTCCATCCCATTGGGTAGATGAGTATCCTTGTTGGGGGTCTTCTTCCTCTTTGCCTTACTTTCTGATAGAATTTTAATAGTTTTCATGTAAACCATGACGAGAAAATATGACTGTGTGAGGCAGTTTCCATATAAAGATTTTCACTGTATTTTTTTTCTGCCTAGGTCCCTCTCATAGTCATAAAGAGTGTTCAAATTTTTCATGAGAATCAGCATCTGAAGGAGCTCATATGTGGTAGGTTGCCCTCTGAGTCTTCCCTGTCAGCCATCCCTCCACAGCCAAAAAAGCTCAAACAACTGAAAATATAAGCTTCTGTTGTGCATTCTGACTTGGGCATCTGTGCTGTGGCACTTGATCAGCCCTCAGATTGTCCAGTTTTAATGGCTGCTCCCACTGTCATGACCCCATTATTGGCTGATAGGTCACAGTCTATTAGCAAGTTCTGTTGGACTGATCAGATGACCATTCTAGCCACAAAGGGAGAATCTCACCTGGTTATATCAGACTGACCAGATGGCATCTCTCAGATTTTAATCAGGGAAGAGGTAGTGGTATAAACCCTTATGGCATCTGGTGGATAGCAAGCTGGCTCACAGACAGGACCCAGGACTTGGGGAGTCTACCTCTACAAAGAGGCCAGTCATCAGCAGAGTCACTCAGAGATTGGTTCTGGGTCCACTCTTTTTTGGCATGTACTTCTCTGAAGTCAAGGCTAATGTCAGGGCCCTCTGGCTGACCAAATATGCAGATGATTGCAAATTAGAAGCTGTCATTGAATCCCCCACTGACACTAATGTTCTCCAAGAAGGGTTGACACAGCAAGTAACTGGTGTCAGAGCCATGGACTAAAACTAAATGCCAAGAAATGGATAATAGTATCCTTCAGGAAGTTAGCCACCCCTGGTTACTACTACATTGATAACACATCCCTAAGAGACATGGGGACACACAACGCAGTTGTTGGGGACCTGGGGACACACATAGTATTCTAGCCTATGACTCTCATTTGTCTACAGCAGTGAGGAACTCATTCTTTGCTGGCCAACTTATAAACAAAGATAGGTCCAAGGAGGTTATTTTCCACTGTTTCTGGCACTTATCATTCATATAATGAAGTATAATACTCCTTTTGGTATGTACCTAACCAGGCACTTCCAACAATTACTGCATCCACAGAGGTTTTTTACTAAAAGACAACAAAGCATAAATAACTTGTCCTATGCAGCCTGCCTCAAAGCCTGTCCTTGTATTTTTGTCTCCTACAGGCTGCTGAGGGGAGAGCTATGCCTGGAATACAAGGCATCTTTGGATCTCACTCTGATGGACTTCCTGGAGATTCATAAAAGAATCAATACCAGAATTATGTATTCTAAACACTTAAACCTTGCCTATGATATAAATAGGACCTGCTGGAGAGACAAATATGTATCCCCATAACTACTCCTCCTCTGGAAGTCATCCACCCCTGGTAAATATCATACTGGAAACAAATCCTTAATAGTTTTCTCAGTAGTCAGTGTCTTGGGGGCACACACAGACAGTAATCTGTCCTTTGACCATCACATGGCTACAGTAATGAGGAAATCAGTCTATGTTATGCAATGTATAAACACAGGTATAACATCTGGGTCCCAGGAGGTCACTGTTGCACTGTGTTCAGCATTCATCAGACTTACAATTGAGTACAATGCCCCCTTTGGTATGTACCTAACCAGGTACATCTAACAACTGGATGATCCACAGAGGTTCCTCACTAAAAGAATACAGGGCATAAGTAACATGTCCTGTGCAGACCACATCAAAGTCCTCTTCCCATAGTCTGTCTACTACATGACATTAAGGGGAGTTCTATGCCTAGCATACATGGCATTGGCAGAGGATACCCTGATGGAACTCCTGCATATCCTGAAAACAAACAGCACCAGAATTATTCATTCTAAAAACTTAAACCATGTCTGTGATAGAAAAAGGACCTGCTGGAGAGACAGGTATATATCCTAGGGACTACCCCTTCTTTGGAATAGGCTCCCCATCCATGTGAAACAGAGTTTCTAACTAACCTAATTCAAATGTAACTTAGACAACTGGATGGGGAACAAGAAATTCATCCCAAGTTTGGCACGTATGTCTAATGGACACAGGCAACCTGTAAATGGTTCATCTCCCAGGCCCCTGTTTAAATTTATTTATCCATGTCCTTTAGATAAATTAGTCTTACTTGTAACTCTTCTAGCCACACCCAGAAACTCTATTCCTGCAGCATTGTCTTCAAAATCTCTAGCTCAGTCACCTGAAACAAAAGGGTACCAGAACGTGTCATAGATTTTGGGATGCATGGCTGGGCTTCAAAAGGCGCCAGTGGTCATTAGCCTTGCATACATCTCTGAACCTATGGCACTCTTCAAGAGGTACATCAGGGGTCAGACCTCCTACATAACATGCAAACTGAAGTAGCTAAGACAAAGAAACAAAAGGTAGGACACTTTACTTCTTCTTCCCCTCTTCCTGTTCCTGCAGGCCCTAAGAAGGAATGGCATGATTTTTCAGAAGATCTTTTTAAAACAATTAAGCCCCCCCCCATTTATTTTATTCTTTTCCTGCTTCCACTCCGCAGAAAAAACAGAGAGAATCGTGATCTGAGGAAGAGGATTCAGAATGTTCTGAGATTCCCTGTAAGGCTTGAGTCTGAGGAGGATGACATTGTGCCCCCTGATTCACCCTTAGAACAACTTTCTTTCAGGGACATTGTGCTAAAAATGATGCAGCACTCCCATTGGGAAGGTAAACAAGTTTCAGACATTCCAAAATGCACTGTGTCGATCTCCTACTTTGGACACGATAGAAGAGTCTTCATGGGTTCTGTTCATGCAGCTTTATTTTATACAAACACATCACGATGGAAGTTTTCTGACTTTAACTTGATTAACTTGTATACAAACTAACTATTGCAGTCATACATGCTCACTCTCTGGCTGTACTTTCGAAATGGCACTGGGAGTAGCATATGCTTGCTATTTATATGTGCACACTCAGTCCTTGATGTCCTTCTTAAAGACACAGCACATACACTCTGATCTACATCCTCCCTATTTGACAAATCGATCATGCAATGTTATGAATCTATTTGGCATGCAGATATCACAGATAGTTCTTTGTCATGCATTTATACAAGACTAAGTACACATATACACAGTTAAGTCCATTTTGCTGTGTATTTCACACTGGGCCTGGATATTTGACCACATCGTGTGACATAAAACTGGGAATTGGGTTTAGCAACAAGAGCTGTCTCTACAAAATGTTCAACCTTGAAAGTATTTGGAACGTCTTCAGGAATGGAATTACAGGTTGGAACACACTCTGGGATGGGAAAAAATTTGGTTCGCTCTGAGATCTATAGTCTGTATCACAGGAACAATGTTGCGATGCTGATTCTGGTACAGGAAGAAGATGTCAGCAATTTCTCCTGTATCCACATGTTCAGATTTTACAAGTTAGGATCTCAGCTCGGCACATATACCTATAACTTGACAAATCCAGCCGAAACCTTTCACCGTTTGTATTCTTACTGTCTCTCCTTCCCTCAATGGATGAAGAAATCTGCTCGATTTATCATAACGGCACTTCTAGGTAGAATGCTTCCTGAATAATTGAGCCTTGATGGTTCTGCTGTTCTTAGCTTTAGATCTCAGTAAATGGGAACTAATAGGTAGCATCATTCTGGTTTGCCTGGATAGATGTCTTTGAGCAGATGAAACAAGAATATTGTCACTGGGTATGTTTCTGAGTTTAAGTAAATTTAAAAAGACATTGATATTGTCACACACTGACCTTTCAAATAATTACTTTGCACTCTGTACTGCATGTTCAGCTAGACCATTTGACTGTGGATATTCAGGACTGCTAGTAACATGTACAAAGTCACATTCTCTTGCAAATTTCTGAAACAAATGACTAGTAAGTTGAGTACCATTGTCAGAAATAACTTTCTGTGGACTACCATGGACTGAGAAATGACGTTTCAACTTAGTATAACAGTAGTGGATGTTAGGTTAGGTAGTAGATCAATCTTAAACCAATTCAAATAAGAGTCTAGCAATACTAGGTAGTGTTGATTGTCCCACTCAAAAATATCAGTGGCTATGGTTGACCAAGGTAGTTCAGGAACTGGACTTAGCTGAAGTGGTTCTCTTTGCAAATGTGGTCTAGTACTATTGCATACTGAACAAGAAGAAGGCCAAAATAGCAATTCTCTCTCTTCTCTTAGTGGATGTGGAACCTGGGTGACCACGATGCCAAAATCTGGATATATTCTTGTTGGAAGGAAGCCGGAACAACAATTTTAGGACCTTTGAAAATAATGCTATCTTCCATCAACATTTGATCTCTGTAAGGAAAATAGGTTTGCACTTCAGGTGGTACACTAGATTGCTTTGACAGCCATCCAACATTAATGTAGTGATTGAGCTTTTGCAAAATTGGATCACTCTTAGTGTGATCTCATAACTCATCAAGCCTAGTGGTAGAAAAAGTACACACCACCATCATGTCAAAGTCAAAATTCTCTGTATCAAGCTGTTCCGTCGTATTTCTGAGTGATCTGGATAAGGTCTCCACCAGATAATGTCATTTGCCTTTTGTATAGACCATTTTGAAGTTGTACTTTTGCAATTTGAGCATCAATCTTTGTAATCGCATTGGAGTTGAATGCATAGGCTTCTTTAGAATAGTAACTAGAGATTGGTGGTCAGTTTCAATCTGAATAGCTTGACCATAAATATAATCATGAAACCTGGAACATGCAAATACTATTGCCAAAAGTTCTTTCTTAACTTGAGCATACTGCATCTCAATTTGTGTAAGTGTTGCATAGGCTACTGGTCTGTTCTCTTGAAGTATAACTGTGCCAAGACCAAAAATTTGAAGCATCACAGGAAAGAGTGACTGGTTTATTCACATCATATTATCTTAATGTCGGTGGGGTGGCAATTTTCTGCTTAAGGTCTTCAAATGCCTTCTGGTGTTGTTCTAACCATGACCAAGCAACATTTTTAGCATCAGCTCTCTTAAAGGTACTGTCAACTCACTGAAGTCTGGTATAAACTTGCCTAAATAGTTGACCATGCCTAGGAAACACTGCATAGCTTGAATGTGGTCTGCTGCTAACATCTCAAGAATAGCTGATTGCTTGGTTGGGTCTGGTCTGAAGCCAGTACTGGTAAATAAATGACCTACATACGTAACTTCTGGTAGTCTGAATTTACACTTCAGAGGATTGAACTTCAAGTTTACTTCACATGCTCTGTCTAGAACTCTCATTAGGTTTCTGTCATGCTTTGCTTCACCATTGCCTCCAACTAGTAAATAATTTACTGTTGTGGCACAAAGATAACCCAAAAAAATTTTCTCCATTGCACACTGGAAAACTTCACTTGCAGAATTTATTCCAAATGGCACCCTTAGGAATCTGTATCTGCCAAATGGGGTATCAAAATTGGTTAGTAATGAGGATTTGCGATTAAGCATCACTTGCCAAAATGAACTTTTTGCATCCAAGACAGAAAAATCAGTGGCATTTGGTATTGGGGCTGCAACCTCTTCAGCTGTGTGCATTGGATGATATGGTTTCTTCAATGTTTTGTTCAAATCTCTTGGGTCAGTACATATTCTGATTTTGTCTGAGCCTTTGTTGTGAGCTACAACCATAGACGATACCTTTTAGTTGGTTTTGTAACTGGACAAATTACACCTTTCTGCACCATTTTATCCAACTGAGCCTTAACTTTATCCTGCATAGCTATCGTAACTTTTCTTGCCAGTCTGACTACTGGAGTGACCCCTGGGACTAACTTCATGGAATTCACAAATGGAAGTTTGCCCAACTTGTCATCAAAAACATCAGCATACTCTGAGAAAATGGCTTCAAAAAAATTGGAACTAGGAGATGCACTTATGTGATGAACTTCTTTGGTAAAAGAAAGCAGATTCATTCTCAGACTATCTTTGAGACCCAATAAAGACTGTACTGGTTTTCAGATACATAGAATAACAAGTTGTAACAGCTCTTGGCCAAATAACATGAAAGCATCATTGAGCATTCGGTTTGGATGTATTCACCTCCGTAAACAACAAGTTTTGCACTACTGGCCACATTGAGTTGTTCATTAGGTCTCACTTTCACAAATGTGTCTGCTGATCATAGGATCATAGAAGTTTACTAGGCTATTGGCGCTGAGGCCCTTATAAGCCTAGCCAAGAGTTTAGCCCATGTTTAGACAAATCAGCACCTGATGCCCCAGTCCAGCAGGAACATGGGTGGAATCACAGGGGTTTATTTTCTGTTTCCCATCCAGTTGTCACAGACCAGGTTGAGGCCGCGCATGTGGGTTACTTGAGTGGAGCTTGACTTGCAGATATGCAGCAACCCCATCAAGGTGGGGTCTGTGATTCCCTTGTATGCCAGACAGAGGTCAGCTCTGAGGAGTCTGTATGCAACTGAGTAGAGGGATAGGGCTTTTAGCCTGTCTGTAATGTCTGAGGCCCTGGATCTTCCTGGTGAGGAGCCTCTGTGGTCTCTCCAGCTGTTGGATGTGCTTTGCGAGGTTCAGGTTTCACTTATAGGATCATATAATAATAATATAAATTAATATAATGATCCAGACTGTACAAAACTCTTTGCTCTTTTCCAATAATTCACTGCATCAGCTGTTCCACCAAGTACTGATACACCATCTACACAGACAGTTTACTGCTGTGGCTCTAATTGATCAACTTGCTTTTTTGTGTGACCTTTCTTTATAAATGTGTGAGGTTTACTTGATTTGCAAAACTTTTGAAAATGGTTCTATTTTTTACACTTGTGACATTTCTGACCGAATGCTAAGCATGTCTCTCTTTTAAACTCATGATTTGCACCACAGTTGCAACAGTTAACAATAAAGCTGGACTTGGGGTTTTGCTGATTCATGCTTGTACTGCACTGAGGATGCTTCTGTAACTGAACTAGTCTTAGAACTTGCTGGAAAACTATGTAGTTTCCTTGGTGAGTCAGCAGGGGCTGTGGCTGCCATGTGCTTAGGCCTACCTCTGTTTGCCACAGATAGGATGCTATCTCCATTTGCTCTGGAGGCAGCTGAAACCATGCTCTTGTTACTCACAAGCATACTTGTCTGTTTTTCTGTCACTTCATGGATCTGACAAATTTCTGTGACTTTACTCAATGTTAAATCACTGTCATGAAGCAAGATCTTTCTTACAGCAGCACTATTGATACCACACATGAGCCTGTCCTTTATTAACTCATCTTTTAAGTCACCAAGCAAAAACATTTTAGCTTTGTTTCTCAGGTTAGTTATATACGCTGCAAAACTTTACCCTAGTTTCTGATCTCTCATGTAAAACAAATGCCTCTCTAATGTAATATTTGTCTGGGGGTTGCACATTTCTCTGAACTTGCACTTCAAACACTTGAGGTCTTCCCTTGATTCAGCCTGTACAACAATATCATGATTTTCACCTTCTCCTTCATATACTGCTGGTGCATACACAAATGAATGCTCTCTTTCTATGACCTCTGACCCAGCTAGATTTAACAAAATAAATGCCTTGGTGCATGCATCTTTATCTGAATAAGCTGCTTGTATAAAAATATCGTACTCTTGCTCAAATATTCTCGAATTCTCTGCAATATTCTGATCAAATACAAGTGATAACGGCTTTTGAAATCCATCTGCCATAGTAACACATACCAGTGAAGGGTTTTGCAAATAAGCATGAACACATACACATATGCCAGAAATTTATACCAGTACTTGTAACTTTTCCCAATAGCACAGCAAGCCTCTGTATAACTGAATTTTGTGAAATGAGTCTTTCTCTCTGGCACTGTAAGACACTTGAAATTACTGTATTGCAAAAAAATCACCTGTTATCAGTGTAAGAAACATATTAAATAACTGCATGATGCAAGCCTTTGTGCAACTGGACTTTGTGAAATAAGTCTCTAGGGCACTGTAAAACTCTTGAAATTATTGTCTTGCAAAAATAATTTATCATTGTTTTAAGAAATACTACAATGTCAATGAACCAAGAAGAGAAGCTCAGAGCTAATAACATTTAAAAGTAATTGTACTTTGCGAATAAACTGTACACAGCATACTGAAATTTCCCCCAAATGGCAGTACTTTGCAAGGCAGCTCTTTACAGAGCAAGAAACATTCTGTAATGGTGGCACTTTGCAAATAGACACGCAGCACAAGAAACTTTTTGAAATGGGTATACTTTGACTGTACTTCACAAAATAGTTGCACTTTGCACATAAATAAACTCTTTGGAATACATACACAGTAATAAGCACACATTGTAAGTAATTTTACACACTTTGAGATACTTTGAATAACTTTAGTTATGCCCTTGTTACAATATGAAGCCGTAGTTATGCCAGAAAACATGCAATCGTCTTGCCTTATTTATGTTTAACGTGCCCTTTTTGCCCTTATTATATTTGTTTTGCTCGTTTAATCTCTTTTCATGCCCGATGTACTCTTCTTGTGCCCATTTTACTCTAAGCATGCTTGTTTTGCTTTAAATATGCTTGTTTCACTTTTCTGATAATTGTTTTGTCAAATATCTTTATTTTAAAATTTCCCTTAATTAATACACCTTTTGTGCCTCCTGCTTGTTTAATAATGTGGTTTGTGCCCCTTTTAATGGCCCATTTTATCTTTTTTATAAAATTAGTAGTTCATGCGACTTCTCATTAGCTTTGATTCTTTTCTGGCTCTTTTTGTGCTCGTTTATTTTCGTTTTACCCTCACTGTCATCTCTGCACTTCATGGCTCCGAATATTATTCTCTGTAATCCCGGTTCTGACACTGTGTCACTCTCCTACTTTGGATACAATAGAAGAGTTTTCATGGGTTCTGTTCAAGCAGCTTTATTATATGCAAAAACATCATGAAAGATGTTTACTGACTAACTTAAGTAACTTGTATACAAACTAACTACTGCAGTCATACAGGCTCACTCTCTGGCTGCACTCTCAAAATGGCACTGGGAATATCATGTTCCTGGCATTTATATGTGGACACTCAGTACTTGATATGCTTCTTAAAGACACAGCACATATACTCTGATCTACATTTTGGACATTGGCATTCTTAAAGCAGTTCTGCAAGACATGTTTGCCTCTGCTTAACCCTGAATCCTATCCCAACCCCCCCTGCGGCTACAAAATAAATAGGTTTTACAAGGTGCCTGACACTGATAACTTTGTTTATAAAAACTCTTCCTCAGATGCTGCAGTACATTCATTGGGATCTGATATGCCAGACAAGTTGGTCCCATCCACTAATGCCCTTGCCAATGACAAGAGGAGTAGGGCTATAGATAGCAATGTGGAAAAAAGTGTACTCCTCTGCTACACTGGCCTTTAGGACTATAAACTATCAAGCCCGCATCTCCAGCTGTATTTTGGCTACTATGAATTACTTGAATAAGCTTCTAGCAAACTTGCCTGATTCAGTCACTGAAAACTTTTCTTCTTAACTCTTCTTTTCAAATAGCAAGGCATCCTGTCAAATGCAGCTCATGCATCCTCCAGGGCTACAGCTATAGGTTTTATTTTCAAAAAAGTATTCATGTTTTGATGATTCCAGTCCTTTCCTGAGGATGCCCAAAACAAGTTATTGATGCTTCTTTGGGTAAAGATGTGATGTCCCCTCTCTGGGCCAGTAAACAAGGAGCCTCAGTCCTCACCACTGACACTGGAGAAGGCCGTTCACTTGGAACAGAAATGGATATACACAGTATTTTCATGTGCACCTCTCTTCATCAAGCACAATTTTCCTTAAGACCACACATGGAACACACTTAGCATGGGGTCTGAGTTTCTGTCTGTCTGTCTCTTCCCAGGTCTCCAGTAAGGCTCCCCACTGGCACAGCTGCAGAGTTAAGAATTCAGCAGACTATCCAAGCCAAGTCATCCACCACTCTGTCTGTGAAACCAGTGCTTGATGTCCCTACTCCAAGTAGCTGACACACACTCTTTGAGATTTGATTTGCATGCGCACACACACACACACACACACACACACACACACACACACACACACACACACACACACACACACACATACACCTAGGAAAGGCTGACGCAGGTTTATGCCCCCTTCTTTCCAGACTACAAGGCAGTTACTGCCACCAGATGCTTCCAAGCCGGCTTCTGTAAGGTACCCAATCATACTGAGTGAAATTAATATTAATACAAATGGTAGTTTGACCAATACTGTAAGGCTTTCAAAAGTGGCCACAGAGCCACCAAAGAGATATGAGTACTCTCAAAGATTAAAATGTTCTCTAAAGGACCAGCCACAATGAAAAGTTTAAATATATTTAATAATAAATAAGAAAAGAACATGAAAATGCTTAACATCTATTTACAATTAGCACCAGAGTTTCAACCACAGGAAATATTAAAATGACACGCATGAATAGATTCACACAGATACTGAAAAACAGTACTAAAGTAATCTCGCTATATTTTCCTGACTGATCTCAGGATATGCTATTCCCTAGTTATTTACTACAGCAAGGCAAGATGAAGTAGGTTAGTGATCAATCTATGTCAGGTTTCCAATACAGAGTGCCATAAGACTTCAGTCTCAGCGAGTATTAAAACATTTTTGTCCTAGATTACAGACTGACATCATATATATCTGGTTATCTGACTCCTGGTTCCCATGCAACCCCCCCCCCCCCCACATTGCTAGAAATAGCAAGGATTCAGCACCTATATATCAGTAATACACACACACAGAGCCTTGCTAAGATCTGCTGCAGCTCCTGGAAGTCATAAAGCCATAATACACTCCCACTGTTCCTATAGGAGCTAATAAACCATATTTCTTACAGACATTGCATCTCTGGCATCTTTCTAAACTGTGAGATAAGTCCAGTAATTTAATTTCTTACCATTTTTAAAGTTTGAGATTAACCTCTTCTCTTCTGGTAGTCTCTGTTAAAATTTATACATTTAAATTGTTACAATAATGCATATACATTTATTTTTCTGTCCAGCAGGGCACACTGTTTATACATTTTTAACACAAGCAACTTTACAAATGCATTTTCTACACAAGCATCGATACAAATCAGTTTGATATTCAAGTAATGTATAATTCTTTGCTAGATTCCAGCTAGCTCTGCTGGCATATGTTATACATCAACTGCCCTACCTCTCCTGGCAGAGCTGGCAATACCTCACATATTCACAAATGAATCTATTTTTCCTCCTGCGACTGCAGAGCTACTTAAAACTTGCAGGAGAAAGGTAAGATAATACAAGATTTTAAGTAAAGGTTCCTGTCTCATGTCCCTAAGTTTGAAACTGTCAGTCTAAAGCTGGCCCCTTTTTATGTGAAGAACAAAAGCAGCAATAAAAAGGGAAACTGTTTTTCAAAAAGAAATTCTTGGACAAAAAAGACCTTAAGAGACCTAAAGGTTCCTTTTCAGATAAGCCCAGACAAGCCTTCAGACTAGTGATTGTCTGCCTCCCCCCGTTTCCCACTTTGGCCTTTTCCTTCTCTTTCAAACAAGTTATCTCTTTCCCTCTGTAGTACTCAACATCATTCTGAAAGGATACAGACACTCTTGATTCAATTCCCTTACCCTTTTAGGTATTGCACAAGTATCCTCAAGCCAGGAATAATTAATTCCCTCATCTTAAAAGAGTTGCTTTTTCAGTGAACCATATCACCTGTTTCCACACATCTGTACAGAAGAGGTTTTTATTCCAAAGTTTTCTTAGTTCCAGGAAAAGAAGGTATATAAGGACCAGTTCTGCATTTATTTGTTCTCAACACTTTTGCAAGAATTCCAAA
Organism: Protopterus annectens; assembly: GCF_019279795.1. Classification (NCBI taxonomy): domain Eukaryota; kingdom Metazoa; phylum Chordata; order Ceratodontiformes; family Protopteridae; genus Protopterus; species Protopterus annectens. The sequence goes on along the minus strand of NC_056748.1, from coordinate 156,354,557 downwards.
GTTCAAAATGCTGTTTCCCTGAGCTTTGCTCCCACTCATCCTTTCTCAAGCTTTTTCTGGTTACCCCGGATCTCAAGTTTACAGTCATGTCCATGCAGATTCTGTGCCTTGCAATCTCACTGTCAGTTTTTTGCTTTATCTTTTAGTCCTTCTATGGCCCCAGTGATGTTTCCAAAATATCTAACTCCAGCCTTAGCCCTCTGCAGACTCCAGGGTATACATGGATACTCCATTCCCGGATGATATCCTTCTCCAGGCTACATTAAGAGATGAAATTCTGCTGGATCTGAAATTCACCACTGTTTTTTTTTCTGATTCTGGGTTTCCCAATAAATCAGAACATTTCTACTCTTCCATCTCAGGATCTGGCATTTCTGGGTTGTCATCTCAACATGGTTTCAATGGTGGCTTTGTCCCTACAGGACACACTTCAGTTTCAGATTTTCTTCTTCCAGTCTTTCTATCCTCTACAATTGACTTCAGCAAGAGACATACTGAGAACCATGCCTGCAATAAAAACCACACAAAACCAAGTAGAGTAAAAAAGTAGGATCCAGACTGGCAGCAAAGAAAAAAACCTTTTAATTCTGGTCAGAAGACGTTTGTCAGTGCGACAAATGAAAGAGCTTACTTGGATTATTGTTTTTTACCTACTGTACTGTGGATTATTTGAATTAAAAGTTTTTTGTTTGCTGCCAGTCCGGATCCTACTTTTTTACTCATATTGAGAACCATGATGCACTTGGTTTCTGCTATCCAGGTAATACCTTTTGCCAGAGTCCAAATGAGGACAATTTAGAGGTACCTCAATATTTGGGATCAGCACTGCTGCCAGCAATTCTTCTCTTGCTGTGCATCAAGAGGAATTTTTTTTTATTTGATAGACCAAATTTCGCTCAATCAGGCAGTGACATTTCTGATTCCTTCACTTGCCAGCAAGTGTTAATAGATGCTTTGGATCTGGCACAAGGGACTTGATCTATGAACATAAAATGTCAAGGTTTTTTATCAAGACAGGACTAGAAAGCTCATATCAACATCAAAGAGAAGAAAGCATTTATCCTTGCTCTCAGATCTCTACACCATATCTGGACTCCAGGAAGTCTTTGAATCCAAAGAGACAGTATCACTATAAGGTGGTACATCAACAACCAAGGAGGAACAAAGTTTTACAAAGTATGCAGACTAGTCAAGATTGCTTGCAAAATTATAATTCAGTACAGTTTCTTTCTTCAAGCTGTTTACCTTCCTTCAGAGATGAACATGTTATAGATTTCTTGAGCATATCCAGGAGAGATTGTCACAAATGGATCCTAAAGAGAGGTCTTCCTTTAGATTGTCCATTAGTGGGGAGTTCCCCAAGTAGAATTGATGTGACAACTGTTCTTTGTTTGTTTGTATTTGCTATGAGTTACTATGGACATTTTCATGAATGTACAGTTTTTATAGCTTAAGAAACACACCTAACTGGACTGAATTAGTTACTGGATGAATCTGTGCACATGATGTAAGTGTGCCTATTTTAAAAGTATTTTGAACTGTATTGTTTTAGTTCTGATGAAGTCCCGAGTTGAGAAGGATGAAAACACTCAACTCTGTCTATTAAAGTTTTTATTCTTCATTTTTACCAAGTGCCATGTGTTGCTTTGGTGAGGGCTTCTGCTTGGAGTAATTTATTTGAATTCCCAAAATAACTCAGCCTGTTCTGTTCCAGGGTACCATATGCTCAGGCCTGGAACATGGACTCCATTTCTTTTTCATGAAAAGAGGAATTCCTGTATGCATTTACTCCCTTTTCTCTGATTCCCAGTGTCCTCTTCAAAATCAAGTAGAATAACCCCCAGATTCTCCTAGTGACCTCCTCTATCCCAAATAATACTATTTCTCCCCTTCTATGTCATCTAAGCCAAGAACAGCAGCCACAAGTTACCTCGCAGGATGGGTTTACTCAACATAAGGGCTCTTTCATTCACCCAAGCTTACAGGCACTGAACCTAACTTTTTAGGGGATAGGATTTTAATCACACTTAGGTATTTTTTTTCTGAGAAAGGGCTATGGGTATTACAGGAGGCCAGAAAACTTACAAGGAATCCGTATGTTACTAAATGGAAAAGGTGTTGTTTTTGGTGCCAAAAGAGAAAACAGGACCTTTACAATATGTGTATTCCTGATGGTCTTTCTTATCCATGTGAATTGCTCAGTTCACACCTGACATATTCTTTTTTTAAGGCTCATTTATCAGCCTTATCTGTCTGCTTAACTTTACATTTAGTGTTTTCTATATATTTGTAGGTCAAGCAGTTTTAAAAAGGTGTCCTACATATCGAACCACTAAGAAGAGCCATTCCCCTAATTTGAGGGCTGAATTTTGTCTTGGAGAAATAGATGCTTCATCCCTTTGAGTCTGCTTCATCTTCCTTAAAATTCTGTACTTGGAAAACAGTCGTGTTAGTAGCTCTTGCATCAGAACATTTGCAAACTCTTATGGCATTACCAGTTTTCCTCATTTTTCACAAGGACAGTGCTCCTCTTTGGACTAACCCTTCTTTTCATGCCTAAGGTGGTTAATGAAATGTTTTTTAAACAGTCAACACACTTTCTTTCTTTCTTTCTTTCCAAAACCTCAAAACAAAGGGGAAAGAATATTATATTATTTAGATGTTTGTAGTCAGTTTAAGTTCTATCTTGACCCCCCCAAAAAAATCTATCTGGAAAACTTGTTAACTCTTTACCTTTCAGAATAAGGAGGAGGTGGTCCAGTTTCCAAACTATTCATTTCTAAATGGATTTCCATGTCTATTTCTTTCTGTTATTTCTTCCATGGAAAATTTCTTTCAGAACAGGTTAAAGCCCATTCCACCAGAGAGACTGCATCCTCAAGGGCTTCTTCAGAGGTCTGGACTGCAGATCCATTTTGTAAGTAGGTACCTGGTCATCTTTCCAAACCTTTAGTAAGCATTATAAGACTGATTGTTTTTCCATATCTATCCTGCATGGAATTCTGCACTCCACTTCTCGTGCTTTTCCCACCTCACTCTCTAGAATAAACTTTCTGAATCTCCCCAGTGTTATAAATAGTGCAACAGTGATTAATAAAGTACATAGTCCAGCTGTATAAGAAGTTATCATAACAGTACATGTCTGATTAAATCACTGTCACAGTATGAATTCCTCACCCTTCTTCTCCCCATGTTTTCTTTCATGTTTGCTTTTTTGGGGGGGGCAAGGTGGGGCCCACTTTTACATTCCCCCCTTCTATTTATTGTTTCTTTATTCTTTGCCTTGGGTCTGAGACAAGTAACCACTGAGGTTTTTCACATCCATATGTGCCTTATTTCTTGCTTCGCATTCTCACTTTTGGTCATACATTGGACATGTATCACAAGCGGAAGATGCCCGGTCTTTAGTATGCTGGGCAGACATACTGTACCCTAAGCAGGATGCTTTCCATACATAGTGAATATTGCAACAATGAATCAGGCATCTAGTATTATGGTATGGTAAGTTCTTACACAACTGTACTTTCTAGAAAAGGCAGTTTAAATTAAGCAGTTCCTGCATCTGAATGAATTGGGTAATTCTGTGGTCTGTAAAAGAATGCTAAGAACATAAACCTGTCAGTGTCACTGGAAAACAACACTACTATGACCAGAAATTCTGAATATAAATGTGATGAATAAAAGTGAGATCCTGCAGAGGAGGGTATGGGCTTTTAATTTCAGTTTTTAGGTGGGGTGAGGAGACAGAGATAAAGAGAAGAGAGAGAGAGAGACTGCACTGTGAAAATTGACTGCTTATCCAAAAAACACAAAATCGTGGCAAATGTGTTTAAGGTCGATGTGAATAAAATATCAAGACAACATAATTAGTAAATAATATATTTCTGCTCAGATCAGTACAAACTGACCTTTGTGAACACATTACGCCAAGTCAGCAGTATCTGAAGACTGGTACACTGTGTTTTTTATTTCTTTTGCTTTGTTGTGGTTGCACATTATGTGATTATATTTACATGATTGTTTTAACTGTAATTATCTCTGCAGCCCTGCTTTGTACTTTCAAGCTGTGGCTACAAAACATGAGACTGTGTGCCGGCCCAACTCTTACAAAACGTGAGACTGTGTGCCAGCCCAACTTTTACAAAAAAGTGAGACTGTGTGCCAGTCCAACTCTTACAAAAAGTGAGACTATGTTCTAGCCCAACTCTTACAAAATGTTAGACTGTCTGCCGGCCCAATTCTTACAAAAAGTGAGACTCTGTGGCAGCCCAAGTCTTACAAAAAGTGAAACTCTGTGCCAGCCCAACTCGTACAAAAAGTGAGACTGTGTGCCGGCACAACTCTTACAAAAAGTGAGACTGTGCGCCAGCCCAGCTCTTACAAAAAGTGAGACTGTGTGCTGGCCCAACTCTTACAAAAAGTGAGACTATGTGCCAGCCCAACTCTTAGGTTACCAGATGAATTTACAAAAACATTCATCTTAAAAGGCTAGTTCTTTGACATGGGTGCAAATGTCAGGTGGTCAAGTTTTGCTTGAAGTGAAAATAAAAATAACTTCTAAATAGAATTCAAACATATTTTTATATGAGTGAGGCAAATCCATCAAAAACCTCCTGTACTGGAAGCTGCACTCCAGCGGTACCTTAATTTAATATAATCATTTCTGAGACTGCTTTACCTGGGAAAAGGTGAAATTTCCTAGTTTTATTCCAAGTGACATTCACATTCTCAGGATTCATAACCATTGTGTACTATGTAAAACACCACTCTCTCTGTAATACAATTAACAGGGAGCCTTCAGAAAGTGGTTATAAAATTATGGGGAGACGGAAAAAGCAAGCTTACTGTGTCAGTGTTGAAATAAAGACATTGTAGAGTACAGAGAGCTGTCATAATATAAAAGTAAACAGTAGACACAGTATCATAAATGTAAAAATTAAACAATAAATTGTGAAAATACAAGTATTACACAATGTACCTGATATATACTTGGTTATGCCCCTTCCTCACACAAAATTGCCAGTGGAAATCTGTCTTCCTTCTGAATAGAACCCCCCCCCCCAAGCTCAATGGACAGCGCAGTGGTTATGTTGTCTCTTCACAGCAAGAGGTTCCCTGGTTCGATTCTTGGCTGGAGTGTCTTTTGTGCGGGGTCTGCATGTCCTCCCTGCGTTCATATGGGTTTCCACTGAGTGTTCCGGTTTCCTCCCATGTTACAAAAGACATGGGTCTGGAGCAGGGACAGCTCGTGGTATCGGACTGCCGGACTGCAGCCCTCCCACCTAAAAAAAAAAAAGAAAAGAAAGAAAAATCTTTAAAACTAAAAAACAAACAGAAAAAAAAAAAGCACGAGTCCAGACTGCCTTTATCAGCAGTCCGGATAGAGATAGACAGGTACCCAGCAATCATTACTGCAAATGCACCCAGGAATCAGTGCGGGGACAACCGCACAGAAGAGGAGGTCCGGACTGCTTCAGCTGCAGGCAGAGAGGTGAGCTGCTCTCGCGGGACTTTCATTGCGCGGGCTCATTCAGGAGGTAGGTGTAGCAGGTTTTGGTCGCTGGCTGGATTGCTCTGGGTGGTTTTGCTGCTTGGATTACTTCAGGTCGCTAGCTGGATTTAGGTGTTTGGTCGCTGGGTGAGACATATATCAGGTGGGTGTGTGGGTGTGTGTGTGTGTGTGTGTGTGTGTGTGTGTGTGTGTGTGAAATGCCCCAGTTACTATATACTGGTGGCTAGAGAGAGCAAATGGTGGTGGATAGAGATACTCAGGCTTGAACCCTGTACCTTGGATGCAGGTGGCAAGGACCTGAATTCCCTATCCACCACCATTTCTAAAAAAAAAAACTTGCAGATTTTTGCCTCATATTTGTTCTCTTCCTCATAAAATCTGTGGCTTCTGTATCTACATTTTTCCTTGCAAAGTCTGTAGAGTAGTGGTGCACTGGTAGCATTGCTGCCTAACAGCTACAGGTTCTCTGGTTTGATTCTTGGCTGGGGTGCCTTCTGTGTGGTGTCTGCATGTTCTCCCATCTTGCAAAGATGTGTCTGGCATTTCTCTCTGCTCTGCTGAAAATTGTCTTTTGTTCCAAGTCAGACTAGTTTCCTGGTTAAATGTTTTGTTCCAAGTCAGGCTAGTTTCCTGGTTAAATGTTTAGTTCCAAGTCAGACTAGTTTCCTGGTTAAATGTTTTGTTCCAAGTCAGGCTAGTTTCTTGGTTAAATGTTTAAAAAATAACAGGCATTTGAATTTCAGACTTCATATTCTTCAGAAAGTACATGGTAACACAAAATTGTTCTAGCAGTTGTCTAAGTTTATAACATGGATATTTGAAATTTGTCCCTATTTGTGGGACTGTATTCCCCCATTATTGGCTTTGTCCAGGTATTTTGTGCTTGAGTTATCTATGGTGAGAACTGTATTCATTGAATGTTTGGGGGCTGTACCCCCCCCCTCATTACTGGCTTTGTCCACATGTTTTTTGCTAAGAGGTTGAGTGGTATAGTGAGAACTGAATTCACTGAATATGTTAGGGGGCTGTATTCCCCCCATTATTGAATTTGTTCATGTGTTTTGTGCCAAGAGGTTGACAGCTATGCTGAGAACTGAATTCACTAAATGGTAGCCATTTAAGTTTGTCTTCCTCTCTTTTACAAAACAACTGATTTGGCATAGTGGTATGTTTCTCTGACTGTTTTGCACAGGGTCCCCTGGGTTAAAGACGTGGCAGTGAAATGTATGATGGTAATACAGCATTTTATTCTAGCAACTTTCCAACATTATACAAGCAATGTTTAAAATGTGTCCCTGGTTGTCCCCCCCCCCCCCAATAAATTTTGGCTTTTTCGAGATTTCTTGTGCTGCAAAGTTAGATACAACTGCATGTCGAGTAGCTTTTACAAGGAGCTGAGAGCTGCAGGGGAACAAAACTTTAGTGCTGCTTATTCTGAGTCTGCTTGCATTAATAGCACAACAGGTAGTGTACTTACTTTTGATGCAGAAGGTTGTGGGTTCTACTCCCACAGTAGATAGATGCACTGCTGATACTGTACTGTGTTGTAAAGTGGGTGGATGCTGCAGTCCTTTTTGGCAAAGATACCTAGAGTAGTAACTAAGAACCTGTTATCAGTTTGCCATACAGTCTCTATTGCGATATTACTAGCTTATTTTTTTTTTAATGCATGCAACATAAGCAATTTATTCCTCAAGGGCAACAGGCACTTTATTTGTAGATGAATAAACAGTGACATATAAAGTTGTTTGCTAGCAGCAACCTCTTCATTGTTAAAGATTTCTTTAATGTGGAATTATTTAGATGACTTTTACTACTTCGGAAATTGTGCATATTTACTGATACTGGTGGACTGTTGAAGGTTGAGTAGACTTTTATGATGGAAATGTTCTGAACTGGGTAGTTTTGTCATTGGTGCATGCATTTTATTTCACTGTTTACTGGAAAAATGTTCAAAACAATAAATTTAAAATGCCGTCTAACAACTGTACTGTATTGTACAAGGAATATAATTTAGTAGAATCAGGAAGGTGTATCAAAGAGCACATGTATGTTTCATGTGCAAGGGGCCTATGATTTGAAAACAGCCCAAAGTTAATCTTTATCTGCCACTGGAAAAATTTATTTTCTTTGAATGTGGGTTTCAATGCTGTTTCATTGAATGTGCATTTCAAGGGCAGAGAAGTTTTTAATGCTAAGCCTGTTTTCATTGTGAGACTGCGTTGCTTTGTTTAGCAGATGTCTTAGTGTTTGTGCTGTAAAATACAAAATAAAACTTCCAAATGAAATCCAGATCATCGTAGAAGTAAAGCAGTATGCACATTAGTGTTTATGGTAAATGGAGTGAAATAGCCAAGTAATGGATCATTGGAATGGCTGCAGGGGGGAGGGCTCCATTCGACCATGATTTTGTGAGGGGGAAGGGCGGAAAACTCAAATACAGCCCCAGCTGAACTATACCTCCCAGCTATCCAGATTTTCACAGAATTAATACATTTTTGCTTCTTATTTTTGGTTTGTTCCTCATAATATTTGTGGTTTTCTAGAAAATCATTTAGGAATTAAGTCACTAAATAATGACACTGATTTTCAGACTTCATAACCTTCAGAAAAATGCATGCTGAAGTAAGACCTGTTCTATCAACTGTCTCAGTTTATACAAGATCAATTTTTAGTACTGTTTATGTTCCCCCAATATATTTGGCCTTGTCCAGATTTATTGCATTAACAGGTTGAGAGGTACATGCAAATAAATTGCTTTATAGAATTAAGCATAGCCAAACCTCTCAACTGTCCCCGAATTTGGCTCAAAATGTTGCTCTTCCCCTAATAATCCCTCCGCAAAATAGCAATTTTGGAATAAAACATGGAGGGTTTACAATTTAGAAATAACTGTAATAATCAGAGTTATAGATTACTTTTATTTCAGAAATGCACATTTTGTCAGCTGCTAAAGTTAGCAGTACTATTATTAAAAAAGTGTCCCTTCTTTGATAGGTTCCCAGCTGTATTGTGTGGCTATTTTATATTTTTGCATCACATTTTTGGTCCATTTTTCATGTTTTTTTGGCAAATTAGTGGTAAATCATTAAAGACTGAAGTTAGAAAATAATGACAGACATTTGAGTTTCAGATTTCATACCCTTCAAAAATTCATACTAATGCAAGACCTACTATTATATTATCTTTCTAAGTTTATAAGAGCAATATTTAAAAATTGTCCTTATTTTTAGGCCTTTGTCCCACTTCTATGTATGGCTTTGCTCTGAGGGTGAGAGGTATGACAAATGTGTCAGGGCCATCAGTCAGCCAGAGACATTTCAAATTGTGACATACTTGTTGCACCCCACTCCCCCATGTAGTGACTCTGGATGTGTCCAAGTAAGGCAAGGAGCAGTTGTGCAGTGTAAAAGTGCAGGGTGTCCCCCCATACAGTGTAAATGTGCAGGGTATCCCCCCATCCAAGGTAGACACAAGTACAACAGTGGCTTTTCATCTGTTCTTGATTTTGCAGAATGGTCTGGTTTCTGTCATATTTTTGTACTGTTGATTTATGCTTATTACTCAAAGTGCCTGTTGCTCTGTGTTTTAAGTAGCAATGCTTTAATGACTATCAGGTAAGCTTGTCTGAGATCATAACATGCAAGTAAGCTTTAATAAGCATACTGTTAAAGAATTGCCAACATTGAAGCCTTTCTGCTGTTGCCATGCAGAGAATACTGAACTAGATAATGTATAAGCGTTGGGTATTGAAATGCATATGACAGTATTTGTAATAAAGGACAGGATTACATTATTTTAAGAAGCTCATTACACTTGTTGGAGACATGCAGTCATCTTTGCAGGCTTTACCTGTAAACTAAACAGAATGCCATTCACGTGTGGTCCATAACCTGTACAGTAATCCTTTAAGCAATGTATCTTGAGCTTGTTTGCTTTTCATTTTTTTACTTTGATCATGTTTTCCCCTGAAACAAGTAGATAGTTGTCAGGCAGCAGGTCTTTTTTGGATAAGAAACATTTTTACAAGTGGGGGCATCACAGAGATTGCTACTTTCAGCATGTTACTTGGTACTTTAATAAAGCTGAATATAAATTATAATGCAGTGCAAGGAGAAGCGGTTTGAGTTGAGTGCTGCATGTTTTTCTTATACTTGATTTTGACTGGCATTCCAGTAATGTATTTAAAATGTAATTTTATTTTTTCATGCCTCACAACCTTTTTGTTTCCCTCTAGATATTAAGTAAGCTGTCAAGCAGCCAAAGCATTGAAATATTTTTATTCTTTTACACTTCATTTGTCTTGATTGGACTCTCATAATGAGGGTTTAGCACCCAGGGCAGCATATTTAATTAAAGTTTAGTTTTTGTGGTTTTGAGCATAGCTCCTCCCCTTTCTAGTTGTCCGCACCCCTTCCCATTGACCCCACCCATTCGGCTATCTCCTGCAGCTCCCCTTTGATTTGAAGTCACCAGCCACCACTGGTCTGGAGCATTTCTCCCCGGGCCTCCACTGAAAATTGGCTTTGTTCCAAGTCGGACTTTCCCAGTAAACAAATGTTAAATAAATAAAATAATTTAACACTCCCAGCTTCAGACAGACAATGTAAATTTCATGTGGTCACTCTTGCTCTGTCATCTATCACTGCATTGACATAGACTGTACCCAACCATCTGTTTTTAGTTCTCTTTGTGACAAATCTTTGCACCCTTTCCATTTGTATTAGAGGTGTTGGAGCTTACAAACAGGGTGCAATATTCTGATTATCTACATCTGCCATTGTAACAAGTTTAAATATTTGCTGAGCATTTAAACCATGTAAGCATAAATCTGACTTTTGCTGGGTGAGTAGGGTGTGTGGATTATTAACTTTCAGATCATACAACCTTGGATAAAATAGGTGGATGAAAAACATTCCACTGTTGCTGTTTTAAGTTTAGAATGTTGCTAGAATGTTTTAAGCTTAGAAGTTTTCACATTAACATGCATTTTCTAAAGGATATTAAGTCTGAAATTCAAATGTCTGTCATTATTTAGTGAATGTAAGCTTCGAATGAAAATCATACATTTTGTGAGAGTAGGCCAAAACCATACCTCTCAAGTGTACCTCATTACGAGGAATGTACCTCATCTGGGGTCTTAAAAAGTTCATATTCCTTGAAGTTCCCTCAAAGTTCCACATTGAAAGAGTCTGTCACACATTCAGTGCTAGGAATTTTTTTAAGTGAAATCCATTGTAAATAGAAATTAATCATATTAATTCATTAAAAGATCTTCTTTATAAGTAAAACCAGCATAGTTTAACCATCCTATGACCTTCCTAGTTGAAGTTGTTAGTAATCCATTAGTATGTGTTCCACATTTTGCCCATTTGTTCCACATTATGAAGGCTAATGTTCCTCATTTTGGACATGGAAGGTTGAGAGCTATGGCCAAAACTGTGATGCAAAATCTTAGCATTCTGTGAAAATCTGGATAGCTGACAGGTACACACATTTAGGTTAGAACATTAAATAAAAAAGAAGCAATGTACTCAATAAAATATCATACTAATGAATTCTAAACAATTATCAACACTGGACAAATAAATATAATCATAATATAATTTAAATTACATTTCTTGTACATCACAAAAATTATAAGTAAATAACTTTTTCCTGCTTTTCCTTCCCCGTTCTCTTTCTCATCACAAAACCTCCTTTTTTATTACGTCTTCTAACAATACAAATATCCAACCTGACACCCACACAAAACTCCTAGGGGTCATTATCGATGATGAATTAAAGTTCAACCTACACATACTCCAATGTATATAAAAAACAAACCAGAAACTAGGTCTCCTATATCGTAACAAAAAATTCCTAACCCCTGAATCTAGACTTACCCTGGGCCAGGCACTCCTCCTCCCCTCCCTCTTATGCGCTGCCCCAGTTCTTACCAATATCCAGGCCTCCACTCTAAACAAACTCCAACAGACTTACCATAAAATAGCCAGACTCATTACTAACTCCCCATACAACTCACACCACTGCATTTCTTTAAACTCTCTTCAATGACTTGAACTTCCCCAGTTTCTGCTATCTTATCAATTTCATATGCTACACTCTATTCTTTATAAAGCCTTCTTCTCTCCATCTCTATCTTCCTTACTCTCCATCTACATCCCATCCTGGACCCTCCGTACTTCTAACCAACAATTACTTGATGTCTACCACCCAAAAAGGTCAGTAGGCAAACTATATAGGAGATAAACCAAGGGAAAACTAATTTCCAAAAGACTGCATCTGTGGCTACTGTAAGATCTACTTACATGTAGTCATTGGCCTCCTAAACCATTTTCATAGTTGTAATACACACACACACACACGCACATGCATATATATATATATATATATATATATATATATATATATATACATAATTTATACACACACATACATATATCTATATATAGGTGCTAGTAACCTGGTTGAATATGTGTTTGGTCGATGGCTACCTAGTCACCTGCATACGATTGCCTAGACAGCTGATCAGCAGATGCGCGAGATCGCACAAATCCAGGACTTGGGAAATTAGCCCTAACTCTTGTGTTTGTGTGATCTCAAGCTTAGTGTATATAATTAACAGGAGTAGGAGGTGCAGGCCCTCTCACATCGGAGTACAGGAAGGCTTCCCAGTGAAAAAGCAATGTTTTTTTTTATTTTTTTAAGTAAAAGATTGTATTCTCCGAAGCTGTTTCTTATCCCATATGTGCTGCATGTCAACGTCAGCATTTTCAATGTTTTGATGTTAATGTTATGCCAGTCGATAATGGGTGCTTTTTATTAGTACACCTGTAAATAGAAAGATAGATATAGCTATAGATATATCTATATATATTTACCAGAGTAAGGCACTGAGAAAAGTGTTCAATTTCAGGCACGGCCTGGAAGAAAATGTTTTCTGTTTTTACAATCGCTGTAAGAGGTTATTAGGCTAAGTACAGAGATCAAGACAGTATAACAGCTTTAAAGTTAATGTAAAATAAGTATTGCAGCATGCATCTAGTGAAGATGCAAAGAAAATGCCTGATGTAATTGTTATATGCAGTAGAAGTCACTATTCAGTGGGATGCCAGACAAGAGTAACAAAGAAGAACTGTCCAGAGGTTAGATGATATGGCCATGGGACCAGCAGGTACACTGGCTTGTTTTCACAGGTTCATTTTAAGTTCCTCTTTGAATTAGGAATAGTCACTAATTTCTTTTAATGGTGTTGTGAAAGATTGCCAAAATGAGGGGCAATGCCAGAAAATGCATATTTAGTACAATGCAGGTTTTAGTTCCAATAGTTGTGAGAGTTTGTTTTACTTACTGACTGGTACACAAAGTTTGTACTAAGGCTACAGTTAAGTCTGTTCCATTTGATTTGATCATTTGATCTGTGTGTGTCTGTGCTCCTGTATATATCTATCTATGTATATATATATATATATATATATATATATATATATATATATATATATATATATATACATATACATATACATATATAGGTACACACACACACACACACACACACACATGCCTGGGTTGTGTAGGTGTGTTGCACATACATACATGCACCCATACACACAGTACTTGTGTATTGATAGTCTAATAATGGATTACATGGTTAAATCAAGTAATCCTTTTTTCCTTTTAAGTTTAATTGAAAGCATTAGTTAGCTAGATGTTTAAAAACTTTTGTTGTTGAAAAAAATTGCATCATATTTTATTTGCAAAGTGCAACTTCCATTGTTGTTGTAACTTATATTTTCTTATCATTTTATAGGTTGTGTGTCCCATGCCTTGGATTTAGTATTTGTATTGGATGCTTCTAAAGGAGTGAGCAGAGATAACTTTATCAAAGTGCGTGATTTTGTCAAGAGAATGTCTTTTCAGTTTGATATTAATCGTGACTTAACTCAGATTGCAGTGGTTACATATGGAGGGAGACCACAGACTGCATTTGCTCTGGATACCCATGATTCAGGGGTACTCATTCTTCAGGGTCTTGAAGCAATACAGCACATTGGGGGACCCGCCTCTACGGGCAGTGCTCTCCTACATGTTTATGATGATGTCATGACAGTCCAAAGAGGAGCAAGGCCTGGGGTGAATAAAGCTGTAGTTTTGGTAACGGATGGGGCAGGTGTTGAAGATGCATCCGTTCCTGCGCAGAAGATTCGTAACAATGGCATACTATTATATGTGATCGGAGTTGGTGACATTCAACGGGATGCTTTACTTAGAATAGCTGGGTCTGAGAAGTACCTGCTTCATGCTGCATCCTATGAAGATCTGAAATACTCTGAAGATTTCCTCATTCAGAGTATTTGTGATGGTAAGCCGAAGTGATTGTGAACAGTTTTGGCTACTACGAGTTACATGTTTACAGAGACTAATGGCACTACGCTTTGTTTTATATCTCTTTACAAAATATTTGCTGATCAAGTTTTTCCCAAGTTTATCGAGCAAACTTACCAACTGTACTGTATTATACTGAGCTGCATAAAAGTGGAAATAGTGCATGCGCATGTGTATGTGTCTTTATGTGTGCAGTGTTTTTGTGAACTCTGGCTTCAAGTAAGAGATTTTCTTTAGATTACATAATTACCAGATGTGTGTTGTGACATGTCACAAAATCATTTTTTTCTTGAATCTGGTTCACACTCCTCAGATTTTCTGACATTTTTTCTAATATAGATTTCTGACAGTATTGTCCCTTTATTATTACGCAGCACACTACCGTCTCTTCATTTTAATTATTGTGCACCCACCATGCTAACGTTTCATCGGTCATGTTTACATCATTCTTCAGTATAATGGTATTGATATACAGTTATATTCATACTTATTTATTTTATTTTATTTTCCTTTCAACAATTCATTTATAACTAAGTCCTAAAATCCTTTAGTTCTTTTACATTCCAAAAAAAATGTCTGTTTTCTCCCCAAGTGATGTGTAACCAAACACATTTGTTCAGATACGTACTTACATGTCATTCAACGTTTTTCTCTCAGTTTTTACAAAGTTGCCACACAAACTGCCTCATTGAAGACATTTTTATTTTCTTTCCTTATTTTTAATTTCCTTTTCTTTTCATAATTCAAATCTTTCCAAGCAACTATCAGTTAAATAGTCTCATTTTTTATTCTTCATCCCGGTCTGGTCCCCCATGGTCTGTGCATTTTACTTCTGATTTTTTCTCAATATTTTTTGCTGTCAGTATCATGCTATTTCGATTATTTTAAGTAGACCTGTGTATGGGTACAGATAACTTTCCTGAGTGGTACTTTGGTTGACATTTATTTAATCGACAACATTTGCTCAACTAAACAGATGGTCGACAGGTATGTGAGATTGACAGTCCACAGCTAGGGGACTATACCCTTTTCTCTGCATATTGTGCACGGTTGAAGTTAGACTATAAAATTAGTAGCGTGTGTGAGGGGCACAGATCCCCCCACATGGGAGCTGCAGGGTGTCTTGACCCCTGCAAAAAACAATGCTTGTTTTGTATTTTGTTTTAAGTTTTGCATGTGCAGAGATTAATTCTTAGTGCATGCATAGCAGAGTGTCAATGTGGATAATGTAATAATGTAATAATTTGTTTCAACATTATGCATGTCGACATAAATGGTATTCAATCAATTTAGGTAATTCCATACACACACACACACACATATATATATATATATATATATATATATATATATATATATATATATATATATATATATATATGTATATGCATGTATGGGTCTATATTATCATATCGCATGCTCAGAAGAGCGAACAACAGATAATTGACCCCATGCAAGCAAAAGCTTAGAATGTTGAATCTTCAGAACAGCGATTATTTTCCAATAGAAAAAAAATCTCTGTTGTGAAACAAAACAAAAAAAAAATTACTTAATGTGGGAGGCTTTGCACCTCCACACCCGCCTACTTAAATATACCAACTCCAAAATCGCACTACAGTGCCAAAAAGGCAAAGTAGTAAAGGCGGCCAAACAAATTCTTTCCCAGGGAAAGAATTTGCTAAACAACCGCTTCTCTATTTTGCCTTTTCGCGCTTTACTATTCGACAAAGACGCATTCGACAACCTGTGTCTGCAACAGCGTAATAGGGAACTTATATATATATATATATATATATATATATATATATATACATAGAGACACACACACACACACACACACACACACACACACACACACACACACACAAATACACGCAGATTTTTCTTTTGTGGTTTTAGTCATTTTGGATTTATATTGGTTAACACAGAACAAAAGATGAAGTGTAACTCATTTTTGTTTGGCTTGACTGATCACATGGAAATGGCTGAAAAAGGTATGTTGCCAGACAGTATTAAAGCAGTATCACAAAATAGGGATTTCTCTGCACTGGTCAAAGTGAATAGTCCCAAAATTTTAACAACGTGGGCAAATTATATGACGTTCATCAAGGCAGAAAGCAGACTAGTAAGATGGTGGGAGTGACTGTTTATATTTGAGGAATAAATGAAGGAAGTCACAAAGAAAGTGAAGAGGACTTGTCTGAAGATGAGGAGGTGAGGAGAGTAGGTGATTATGGGGGTAGATTTCATCGCTTTTGTAATTTGGTATTTGTAACCTTCACTGGGTACAAAAGAATTTAATACAAATTCAAGTAGAGTTGAGTATTTTAATTTTTATTCCATCAGAAACTTAATTACACCTAACAATTAATTAACTTTCTCTGTGAAAATACCTGTTTTTCATAATATCATGGTACCAAACAACAATTAAATGTTATCTCTGTTCTGCTGAATTTAAAGTGGTATTATTGTAACATGTTTAAAAAACTTTAAAAATTCTTAGGAAATATAAAACAATGTTTATGTTCTATATATCAAATATTGCACAAATATATAGAAAAGTCAAGTGATTAAAAAATAATATTTTTGCTTTTTGTATATGTAATATTGTTGCATTAATAGATGGTGGGAGGGAAGCATCATGCAAAAGCTGACAATATAACTCTATGCATATTTTTACTTGCAAGTGATGTTTTATATCTTCAGTTTAACCATGGCGATACAGGATGAATTTATCACAACCTGTGATTTGCCAAATAACCTTGAGGTTTTAACAGATCATGTTATCCCTTATTAAACACACATTAAATTATTGATCAAAGTGTTATTGTTTTCCTAGTACACAGGTCATTTGGAATGTAAATGTTTGGGATAAAGAATTGTACTTATCCTTTTTAGAAGCAGGGGTGAGTTAACTCAAGCGATTCATATCTGTTCTAAGGGGAGTGGTTTTGATATTAATTTACTCAGAACATAAGACACAGAAACTTCATTAAATTTTGTAATCACGTTTGATAGGAAACACGAATGTCAATCACTGTGTATATACCAGCTGGATTATGCCGGGGAGGAGAGTGATGGCGTTTATTTAAGAGGTGTATTAGCTGGATTGTGCATGTATGTGCTTTTGATAAGTAGAAAACATTAAAAATAATTAAAATAAAAAGTACTTTCTGTCCTGTGCTGCTCTTGGTGTCATGTATAAACTAGAAATTCTACTACTAACACTTAGTGATCTGAATAGCGGACTGACATCTGTACTCAGTTGTGACAGACAGCCATAGACAAAGAAAGAAAATGCAACCACTTGAGGTCAGAACTTGTGTTTGTAGATTTTTTGCTTGTTTTTGATCTGCACATTATATTTATGGAGATAACCTAGCTAAGCCCCATTGTTATGTGAGTAGTCCAAAACCTGTTTGAATGTTTCAGAATCTTCTGAGTTTAAGACAGCCAGAGACTCTGTAAAATTATATCTTGTAAAACTTTACTCTGTCCTATTGTTCTTGTATTTTGCCACGTTGCTATATCTTTGTCTGGAATAACCATCTTGACTCCATACAGATGGGTAAATTCAGTCTTTCCAGAAGAAAGCCCCTCCCATTTGCATCCAACTTTATTTCCTTGGCCCAGATTTCTTGTACTTTGCCCAAATGTTCAGTATCCATTCAGGAACATGTTGAATCACTCAGTACAGTGCTGGCTGACTCTAGCATTTACTGGCTTATATTAAACACTGTTTCAGAACTTGGTAGATGTGGCAGCTCCCCACCCCTGTATGCCTGACTGTTGTGCATCTTGCTTAGTAATACACCTTCACTTTTCTCCTAATGTCAGAATGTGTTAAATACTGAATGTCCTATAGTTGTGTATGCTCATACAGGACTGATACATTCCTAAGGACATAAGTTGTTAATGGACAAATCTTAGTTTTAACTGTGGTACATTTTATTTATTTATTTTTATTTATCTTATTTTATTTATCTTTTGTTGACCAGGTTAGTCCCACTAGCCACTAGTCTATTTTCAAGGCAGACCCAAGATAGTATTTACAGTATTAGTGTAAATTTGGCCAGGGCATCAGGGAACTTCCCCTACTCTTGGTAGTCGGTGGAAGACTTTGTGTGTTACACATCCAGGCTTCCTGTTTCCTGTTTCCTGTTTCCTGTCCAGGTGCAGGGAAAGGACTGGAGAACAGGGAGAAAACTGGGCTGATTCAGATTTTGTTGAAACTGGAGTGAAACTTGCTGAAAATTTAGCTGAAATGGTAGAATTACTACCAGAATTTTTTTCTTATAACGTGGGTGCAGAAAAAACAGTGACATTGGAGGAAAAGGAATTTGTAGCTGTAACAGAGATAAATTCTAAGGAAATCTTTCAGAGGAGATTCTTTGAAGGAGAGACAGTTGCAGTTACCTCTGAAAAAATGCATAATTACAACCCTCCATTTCGGGGGGGGGGGGAGTTGTGTGATGATTATTTGGAAGAAATGGTAAACCAAAGTGAGCCAGGAAGTAGAGCAGCAATTTCATGGGGCACCATCCCCCACTCTGGAATCATAGATAAACTTACTAAGCTGGGCATTAATCGCTACATCACTCGATGGGTTGCCAACTGGCTTACTGACAGAACCCACACTGTAAAGTAGCTGACTCCAAATCCATCTCCAGACAGGTGACAAGTGGAGTACCTCAGGGTTCAGTCCTGGACCTCTCTTGTTTGACATCTACTTCTCTGAAGTACAGGCCAACACTAAGGGACTCTGGCTAACAAAGTTTGCAGATAACTGCAAACTGGGAGCCATTATTGAATCCCCAAATGATGTCGATACTCTACAAAAGGGCCTTACAAAAACAGATGCTTGGTGCCAGAGCCATGGACTCAAGCTCAATGCCAAGAAATGTATAGTTATGCCCTTTGGGGAAAAAACATGTACTCGTGAATTACCACATAGGTGGCAGTACACTAAAAAGCAAAAGTGTGATAAGAGACTTAGGAACACAGGTGGACAGTAGTCTCACCTTCAATAAACACATCGCCACAACAGTCAGGAAATCCTTCTATGTGGCACACCTCAACACTAAGGGCTTTCATCCAGAAAAAAGGAGGTCATTGTCCCACTGTACTCATCCCTCATTAGATCCATTATAGAATACAACACCCCATTTGGTATGTACCTCTCAAGACATCTGCAGCAACTGGAAAGGCCTCCCTAAAAGATCACAGGCCTAAAGCAGATGGCCTATGCTGACCGCCTTAAAAAACTCCAGCTATATTCTGTCACATATCGTCTACTCTGAGGTGATCTCTGCTTAACATACAAGGCCACGTCAAATCCAGAGCTGTTGGGCATGCTACACTTAAAGAAATCCCAATCCCTCAGAGCCACATGCTCCAGGGATCTAAACCTTGTCATCACAATAAACAAAACATGCTGGAGGATAGGTCCCTGACCCAGAGACTCCCCAGACTCTGGAATAGACTGCCCATACATGTCAAGCACAGCACCTCTTTGGTCCTCTTCAAAAGGAACCTTGATGACTGGATGGGAGAAAGGAAATTCACCCCAGGGATCACGTCAGTCACCCTGCTAGACAGAGGTCCAGAGAAGTAAATAGTGTGGGAAGAAATAGCCAGGGAATTGTTATGGCTAGGCTTGTATAGGTCCTAGGACTGATAGCCTAGTACCAACCTATGAACCTATTTATATAACAGAGAAACACACAGATATAATGAAATTACATTTATGTGCAGAACATACTATATGCTTTATATATGACAATATGAAATCTTCACCTATGGACAAAACATTTAAAATAGATAAAAAAATACCTAATGATGTAACCCTACAAGATTTACCATGGAGTAACACATTCCTAGTTTGTTGAAAAAGACAAACAAACTGCCTCTCAAACTTTCCATTAGACTAACAACACTTGATTCATTCTTTTGGTTCATATTAA
The DNA here is from genome assembly GCF_019279795.1 of Protopterus annectens. NCBI lineage: Eukaryota > Metazoa > Chordata > Ceratodontiformes > Protopteridae > Protopterus > Protopterus annectens. The sequence goes on along the minus strand of NC_056748.1, from coordinate 156,334,694 downwards.
TGTGTCTCATGTTTTTAGTAAGAATCATCTTAAAAAGCTCGTCAGTGAGTTACTATGAATAAGAAAAGTTAAATAAGTGTTCATAATTTTTATTATAAGTTGACCAAACTGAATATCTCTACAGTCATCTTTTCCTGTAAATCACATTATCTCCCTGGTCTACTATAAGGAGGAAGTCAGTTATTTTCATATTTATTAATTTATAGGTCAGATGATTTTATATTTTATTTACTATGTGTAGAGTTGTTCATAGGATCATAAGTTCATAACTTAGTACCAGGCTAACTGTCTTTATGGGCCATTCCAAACCCAGTCAATCATCCCAAGTAAGAATCAAACCATGCACCTTGTGCCTTTATGGTGAACACCTTAACCACTATGGCAACCTCCCATCTTGAAGACATATTTATATTCTTTAACTGTATACATATTTACTTATTGCAATCTCTTTCTATTTCTGTTAATATGCTATGTCTTGTACTATTACTATATTCCAATGTTTTATATTTTAGCTATAATCCTAGTGAACAGTATTTTATAATACATTTATATTTACCCTTATAAATTTGATGCTCTTTAATCTAGTACTACTGTTATGTCTAATAGTATCTGAGCAAACATCTGAAAACTTCCTTTTTAAGATTCAAACTTTCCATAATAAATTGTTTTGAGATATTAAGTTTTGTTATTATTCAGCAGTTAGCATTGCCGCCTCACAGCAAGAGGTTCTCCGGTTCGATCCTTGGCTGGGGTGCCTTCTGTGCGGAGTCTGCATGTCCTCCCTGTGGTCGTGTGGGTTTCCTCCGGGTGCTCCGGTTTCCTCCCACATCCCAAAGACATGCTGTAGGTGGATTGGACACTCTAAATTGGCCCTAGGTGTGCATGTGTGTGCCTTCTGTGGAAGGCTGGGCGCTGGGCTGGCAACTCGACACCGTAAAACTCCACCGCCAATCATGAGCGGACAGTGATCCGCTGTGGCGACCCCTAACCAGGAAAAAGCCGAAAAAAGAAGAAGTTTTGTTATCATTAAAGGTACACAGTAACAGAGAAACATAATCTTAAATTTTTATCAGAAGTGTCTTTCTATAGGCTAGTATATAAACTATCCTTTTGGTATACTACAGGCATTTAGAACTGTGTAATAATGGACAGTGGTTTAGAATCTAAGTCACTGTCTTTTGGTTATTATCTAACGTGTATTCATTGACATCTTAGCATACAATTCATAATATTATGATTGTTTACTTTTAGACAGTAAGAAGTAATGTGGACAGTTCTTAGAAGTTTCAGAACTCCTGCACCATTACAAAGTGCTCTTGATTCTAATTAAGCTGGTTCAAGCTGGTCCTCATGACAAGGGCTTGCAAATGAACAGTTTATCAGCTACGATTCACACAAAAATTATTCAAGAGTGAATCCAAGCCACCTCGACATTATGTACCAATCCCCCAAACCCTTCCAAACTACTAAAAAGCAATAAAAATAATTTCAAGGTATGTTAACCACTAAAAAGCTACTGCATTCAAACAAATAACATTTAATGATTTAGTAAGCACTATTTGTATGAGCTGTTTAATATAAAGCAGGCTGTCATTTTAAAGGAGACATAGCATATAAACTTGCACTACAAGAATGAGAGTCATGTCTGATCAAAGTTTAACTTGATAAAGGTGTGAATGTTACTCTAATTATTTGATAACATTCCAATAACAACTTTTTTATATGTAAGAAACTATACTTTGTATACTTTGTTTATTACATAGCATAACTTTCCTGGGTGCTACTGCATGTCATGTATACCATCAGTAACAAGCATTCAGAACTATGAAATAACTGACAGTGATTTAGAGTGCAATTCACTGTCTTTTGTGTATTATCTAACTTGTATTTTTTGATATATTAACATATGATTGAAAATATTATGATTATTTACTTTTAGACAGGAAGAAGTAATGTGGACAGTTCTTACAATTTTCACAACTCCTGCAGCATCACAAAAGTGCTCATAACTGTAAATTGTTTCAAGCTAGTTTTCAAGGTAAGGGCTTGAAAATGAACAGTCCATCAGTTACAGTTCACACACAAATGCTCACAAGTGAATCCAAGCCACCTCCAAACCACACATCAATCCCTCAAACTCCTCCAAGCCACCAAAAAAAAAAAACAACAAAAAACATCTCAAAGTATCCTAACCACTAAAATGTCATTGCTCTCAAGTAACACTTAATGATTCCACAAGCACAATTTGTATGAGATATTTAATATAAAGCAGACTGTCGTGTTTTAAAGGATACATATCATGTAAATTTGCATTAAAAGAATGACAGTTATGGGTGATCCAGGTTTAACTTGTAAAAGTGTGTATTTTACACTAATTATTTGGTATTATTCCAACAGTAACTTTTATATATGCAAAAATGTATATTTTTATACTCTGTTTATAACATAGCATGTCTCACCTGGGTGGTATTGCATGTCAGGTATACCATCAGTGGTACACTACTGGACCATTTTAAGAACCCAGAATGTAATTTAAAATGCCTCTTTAGTGTTATTTGTTGCGTCTTGTATTATATTTAATAGTACATTACTCAGCTATGTCAAGATATCACAAAGTGTGCCACCTATCATAAGTTTTATGATAATAATGATTAACTTTTAATAAAATGAATAGTTTAACCTTTTAAACTCTAAATGAAAATAAGTGGCTTTAATTTGATATATAGCTAAAAAAAATCAAAGTCTAACATTTTAGAATGGGAACTAGTCACCATTTGAAGTATGGAAATAAATAAATGATTTGCCTTCTAAAATGTAATGTTCAGCACCTGTTCATAAGTATTCAAGCACTTCTTTAAATGAATAATAATTTATAAACATGAAATAAATTGATTTTCATTTGTCCTTCAGTTTTTTTTACTGTTTTTGTATTTTATTAACCAACTATCTCTTATTGCATCTCTCTTCAAATAAGTTGATAGATTCCAGTCCATTTCTTCTGTTCTTGTTTTTTTCTAGGATTTTATTTTCCTGTATAAGGTCTAATGCATCTTCCAAGGTGTTAAAATCTTCTTTCCTTCTGGAAGGTGAATCCTTATTTTTGCTGGAAACAAGATTTGTGCTTTGATATTGTTTTTCTTTAAGTTTTTAACAAGTGGCACACATGCTTTTTTTGTTTGACATCACTAATGTTTAATAGTCATTGTGAAATCTTGTAGTATTTTCTTTAATTTTAACTGGATAATTAGTCCATGCAGCTTTTAAGACTAAATCACTATCTTGACTTGAGAAAAATCTGATGATCACAAACCTTGGTTAAAGGTGTTTTTTTTAAGATGAGGTAGAAAGTGATTTATGTGCTCTTTCAATGCCAAAGGAAAAAGCCTCAGGCAGGTTCAGTGTTAGGTAGCCGGGTATTAAGGAATTGAATCATTGAATTGAATACTGTCTCCCTCTTCCTTTCCAGGAATCCAGTAAATCCTGATGTTATTCCTTCTAGATGTCTTCTCTAAGTCTTCTATTGTTCCCAGAATAAGTTGTTTTGTTTCAGAAGAAATTCAGTGTTATTGTCATTTTCAAGTAGTCTTCCATCAAAATCAGACATTGCCTCCTCTGTACTCGAGATTTGTGATGATTGTTGTTTAAGATATTCACTCAGCACTTCAACTTGTTTTTTTACATTCCTCTTTAAAGTTGTTCGATGTTACTTAGTATAGCCTGTATCTCTTTTTTATTGTACTGTCCTGTACACTGGGCTTAGATTGGCTCATTCTGAGACATTTAGTTCTTTCTAGTTTTCTAGACAGGAAAAAGCAATTAAAATAGTTTCAAACTTGTTTTTTTTTATAGTAAATCCTTCAGCAGATTTTCAACTATAAATCCATCAAGTTTGAAATGTTCTATTTGAGTTTTTTTTAGTAAAAATCCTGTCAGAGATGTTAAAATGAAGCAGAGCTAAAAGAGTGCGGTTAACTGCTCACCATCTTGGCCACATCCCCACGTATCAGGGTTTTTAATGTCGTTTCATAAGCCATTAAGAAAATACATTTAAAGAGTGTGTGAAGTTATACATGATGTTTCTGGAAGTGACGTCCACAGAGTTATTGCTTCTATGTAGGATATCAGAATAAATTCTTACCTTAGATACTCACAGAATTGTATTATTTTCCAAACAAACACAGCTTTATACCCTAGTTATGTTATATTCAAAACATATTCGTGAATCCATACAAAAACAACTGTGAACTATAAATGTGAAAATTCCTTATAAGGAACACAATGAGACATTAAATAGTCTGATGCTTGCAGTCCTCCACCATCTAAACACTCAATTCTATTTATCTGTTCTTTCATTCTTTACTAGAATTTTGGTGACCATGGTAGTGGATGGCTCAAAAAGGACACATTTCAACCCAGGGCTACACAAAGTCATAGAATTAACATAAAATATAATCTGCATAACTTTGTTTAAGACATGTCATGCATTATACAAAACATTTATTTATTTATTGCTATTTATTGGGCTGGTCCAACTGGTTAAGTAAAAGTTACTGCTTTTCAGCAGAGACCTGTGGGGAAAAAGCTGCAATAAAAGACAAATAAGCATGGATGGTCTATTCCTAGCCTGAAGACTTTTTTCAGTTACTGCTTTGGGCTTGAAGCAGTTACATCAGACTCTAGTGAAAAAGTCGGATTGGAGTCAGTGCTTAAGTTCATCAAGTGACTAGCTGGTGCAGATGTTTTGTGGTAGGTTGTCCCAAAGTTTGGAGCCTAGGACAGAGAAGGCATTTTCAGAAGTGAGGAGTATGCGAGGCAGATTATGCAGGCTGGGGTCTTTGCTGGTGTGGGAACATAGCTGATAAGCAGAGCATCATGAGGTGTTGAACTTTGCTGAATGTTGTAGTAAATGGTGTTGTCCTGCAAAGATTGTACTGCATTTATTTTCTTATGTAAACAGAAAAGGTTTTGTGATTTTTGCTGCTAGGAATGTGCACATTATGCTTCTTTCATTGACATTCGTTGTGTCAGTTGTGATGTGATGCTCTGCTTTGGAATGAGTTCACATTTAAGTAGTTTAATCAGATCCTTTGACTATGTCTTGGGACTAGGAAAAACTGTAGGTATCTGTTAGTCTAACATCTGTCTGGTATTTTGAGTATCTTCCTGCAGGAGGTCTTGGATGTCCTTGTTAACTCAGTGCTGGCTTACCTAAACTGGGTGGTTGGGTTTGAAACATATTCCTTGCAAGACAATCCCTTCAGATTATTGCTGACTTTACCTGTGCTCAGGTAGTTAACTCTGCTCCACTTCAAAAAGACCATATTTGGTCTTTCATTGTAGATTGGTTTCTTGAAATATGGGTGCAGAGCCAGTTTCCTCGTTAGATGTTCACCTGATCCTTTTTTGACTGAGTCTCCCATGATTAAGCAACCCAGCTCTTAAAGGTTCAAATAAAGGGACTTCAGTAATATTTTTTGCAGAGATTAAATGCACATGTTGTAGGAGACTCCTTTGGATGAAAGTGTAGATAGTCCTGCACATTGGGAGAAGACCTAATAGAAGGTCATTACCGGTTCTGTTGATCTACTGGTCATTACCGGTTCTGTTGATCTATTCATTTCACCTCGTGTAAAACCATTGTCAAATGGTTCTCACTAGAAGTGTGCTCATGAGTTCAGTCATCTAGAAGACTTGAATAACTGCAGAAACCTTTGACAAAGGCAGTTGAGATTAATTGTTGGCAAGATTAGACTATACTTCTTCAGTTTAAAGTTAGAAATTTCATATGGGAAGGTAATGTTCCTTTCCTCCAAGATTTCCACAGCACTGATTAGACCAACGATTTTTTGGATGTGGACTGATTGTGCAGTACAGCCTATCTTGTTTAAAACATTTTTTCATTGCCTGAATGTAAGGCTGTTCTATTCTCCACTTATAATGTTGTCTCCATTAGGTTCAAGATACTTCAAATGGCCTAAGACCTCCAGTGGGCATGACAGGGTCTGGGTACATAAGTTTCTCAAATGGTGTTGAGATGATGTTCATCGTGTTTCACTGTTGCAGTCATTACACTTGGGTTATCCTGCTGGCAGGCTACCTGCAGTCGGCCTGAATTCCAAAGTCCTGGTCTGGCGTCGGTTGCTGTCGCCTCTTCCCTGACGTCAACGCACCAGGGGTATATAAGATGCAGCCAACGCCATTTTCTTCAATCTTTCTTGCCACGCGGTGCCCGAAGCAAAAGCAGTTTGCAAGTGCCGGTCGGCCGACTCCTGAGATTTTCAAAATTGAATTTCAGATCCGAAGTCTTCAGTAAAGCTAAGTACCCCATTGGGGAAACTTTTTCTTGCTCCAGACCGATGTCAGTTAAAGTTAACAGTTGTATTTCTTGTGGGAAGCAAATACCTCATAAGGATTTTCATTCTTACTGTATTCCTTGCCTAGGCTCTGACCACGACGTTGCTAGTTGTCGGTTTTGTGCTAGATTCAACCAATGCACTATTAAGCGTCGGTTCAATTTTGCTTTACATTACTTTGGCCGAAGGTTTAACTATATAATGCCGTCGGAACAACCGACGACCGGAGTTCATAAAAAGTGCAAGGAAAAAGAAAAGGACAAGCATCTGAGGTCCAAAACCGATGACGAAGCCTCTTCTAGGCCAGTCGCCAGTTCTCAGTGAGGTGCTTTTACAGCCCCTGACACCCGCTACCTCAGAGCCACAGGCCGCCTCCGACTCCCACGTGGAGACTACTAGGCCTCTGGAAACTCAAGGTATTGGTCCTACGGAAACTATTCCCTCAGATAGGTCCAGAGCCGCTGAGCAGGCATCAGCTTCTGAGGGTGTTTTCAGACCTACACAGCTTACTATCAAGACCACTTCAGCAGCCAAGGCAAAAGTCTAAAACACCTTTAAAGACAAAGAAACAAGTACAGCATTCTCCTGGACAGTCATCCATGCCTAAGAAACAGATGCTTAAAATGGCCGAGGACCTAATTACTTTGATCAGGGGTTCCCATCCCCCTCCTGATAAAAGGCCTAGGCAAGACACTGACTATGACTCCTCTGACCAAGTTTCTATTTCTTCGGATTCCTCTTCAGAACAGGGATATTCTCTTCCACCCTATGAGGACTCTGATGCTGAAGAATCTATCCCTTCAGCCTCTCCTCCTGAGGACTTCTCTTTTGGGGAAACCCCTGCACACCATGAGGGAGCATTTCCACTGGGAGAGCCAGGATTATTCAGAATCCAAGAAAAGGCTCAGAGACTTTTTTTTATTGCCTCAGCACAGACCTCTTGCTATCCCTCCTGTGCTAGACATTGTAGATGATGTATTTTCTGAATCCAGTCTGTCTCCTGATTCTTTACCCCCTACACCAGTTAAGCCAGACAGGTACTACAGGGTTCCACACTCACATAAATTTTTTTATAAAAACCCTGCTGCTGATCCAGAAACTATTTATCAGGGTCCCAAAGGGGTCAAGGCTTCCACTGCAAAAAACCCTGTTCCCTCTGATAGGGATTCTAGAGCACTGGACAGATGGGGAAAAAAGTTTACACCTCTGCTACTTTAGCTGTAAGGGCTTTAAACTGCCAGTTTCACATGCTTAAATATCAGCAATACCCAATGTCTCTGCTAAAACAGAAAATGCTGACAAACTCTGAATGTCCTGAAAACAAGGAAATGCAGGATTTATTGCATGCAGCTGAACAAGTGGGAAAGCATACTTTGCAATGTGGTTTTGATTCACTAGAGGCTTCTTGCAGGGCCACAGTTACAGGTTCTGTCATTCGAAGGCATGCTTGGTTAAAGGAACAGAGTCTACCTGATCATGTTAAAACAAAATTATTGGATACTCCATCACAGCATGATACTTTGTTTGGTGTTAAGGCAGAAGAGGTGTTAAAGAAAATGGAGGATAAAGCAAAATCAATGCAGACAGTAAAGGATTTCTTACAGGTTCAGCCACCCAGATTTAGCAGAAACTGGCCTTCTAAAAATTGGTCCTTTCCAATGTCAGACATGCCACAAAGAGGCAGATACAGACGCCCTAGAGGCAGATCTGAGCCCCAAGGCTCATACAGGCCTAAACAATGGGGTGCTTCAGCCTCCAAAGGCGGAGAAGACAAATCACAACCATATAGGAAACAGTCCCAATGACTTCCCACTACCAATGCCAAGCACTTTCCTTTTGGCAGCACCCTTAGGGGGAAAACTAGCACTTTTCTCACAAAATTGGCACATGATCACCCAGGACAATGGGTACTGAATATTGTTTCTCAGGGTTTCAGGTTCCACTTTCACACCCTCCCAAGGGCAAAAGGTATGCCAGACCTGCCAAACAATCAATGGGCAGAGACACAAAAGCAAATTTCTGCTCTCATGGACATGAGGGCTATTCAAAGAGTACCACAGCAAGAGCAGGGGCAAGGATTTTACTCAAGACTTTTCTTGGTACTCAGAAAGGACAAAGCCTGGAGACCAATACTGGACCTGTCTACTCTAAATACTTTCCTGGACGTTCCAAAATTCAAAATGTTGACACTGCAGCAACTTCTACCCATGCTGGGCAAGAAGGCTTGGCTCGTTACTTTGGACCTCACAGAGGCATACCTGCATGTCCCAATCAGACAATCTTGCAGAAGATACCTCAGATTCATTGCTGGCTCAATGCACTACCAATCCTCTGCACTGCCCTTTGGCTTATCTACTGCACCCAGGGTCTTCACAAAATGCCTATTACCAGTAATTGCATTTTGCAGACAAAAAGGAATTCAAATATATCCCTACTTGGACGACTGCCTTATTCAAGCAGAGAGCAAGGACATTCTACTAAAGCATCTGGCGTTTGTAAAAAGATTACTAATTTGCCTAGGGTACACAGTAAACGAAAATAAATCAAAACTAGTGCCCTCTCAAGAGATAATATTCCTGGGTGCAAGCTTAAATACAACTGCCCAGATGGCTTATCTCACGCCAGACAAACAAAGGCAACTGACTCATTACTTCCAAATGATGACAACAAAGACCCAGCTACCTGCAAGAAAAATTCTGCAGGCTTTGGGTTTCATGGCATCCTGAATCCTGCTAATTCCATATGCAAGACTGCATATGAGGAAGCTACAATGGTATCTAAAAAGTGTTTGGACTCAACATTGCCACAGCCTGGAAACAATAATTACTCTCATTCCCTGCCTGCAACAAGAGTTTCAATGGTGGGCACTGGCCTGTCACCACAACAAGGGACAGCCATTCACTTTACCCACAGCCAGGCAGACACTAACAACGGATGCATCGGATTATGCCTGGGGGCCACACATGGCGGGAAAATGTATTCAGGGCACATGGTCCGCAGACCAAATGCATCTTCATATCAATCAAAAAGAGATGCTAGCTGTACAGAATGCCCTGACAGCCTTCAAGGATCTACTCCATCCAGGGCAACTTTTGCTAAAGATGTACAATACTACAGTCATGTGGTACATAAACAAGCAAGGGGACACACATTCCTACCCCCTCTGCAGGCAAGCCATGACTTTGTGGAACACAGCATTGACCTTTCAAGTACATCTGCAGGCACAATTCCTGCCAGGAAAGACAAATACTCTGGCAGACGAACTACGCAGAAACCTCATGGACCCTCATGAGTGGAAACTAGATCCACAAGTCTTCAGCATGATAACAAGGAAATGGGGATGCCCAGACATAGATCTATTTGCCTCCCCTCACAACTGCCAACTACAGAAATTCTGCACAAGGACTTATCACATGCAAGCATGGAAGGTGGATGCCCTATCATTCAGTTGGAAAACCCTGACAGTTTATGCCTTTCCTCCACTGCCTCTCCTCCCCAAGGTACTCCTAATGGTCAGACAAGAGAAGCCAAAAATGATTCTGATTGCCCCAGACTGGCCACGCCAGCACTGGTGCCCAATTCTAAAGAGCTCGTCTCAAGGCCCAGCCTGGACTTTACCTCAAATTCCTCATCTTCTGACCCAACAAAACAATCAGATCCTGCACAGCCAACTCAGAACCTTAAATCTGGCTGCATGGCGAATAATATAACCACTCAGAACACACCTCTGTCTAAAGCAGTTATGGATGTCATTTTGGAAGCCAGGAGGCCCAGCACCAGAAAATCTTATGCAGAAAAATGGAAAAGATTCTGTGCTTGGAATCAGGCACAAGGACTTGAACCGCTTGTTCCAAATATTCCTCAGATTTTACAATACCTAACTGAGATGCTGGACAAAGGCCTATCCTTCTCATCAATTAAGATCCATGCCTCTGCCATTTCAGCTCATTACAATACGGAACCTCCTATTCTTTCACATCCACTGCTAAGGCAGTACCTCAGAGGGGCCAAAAACATAAGACCCCCAAGGAGAGCACCGATACCTACATGGGACCTCAACTTTGTCTTGGAAAAGCTCACACTGCCTCCTTTTGAGACAGCCAATACAGCTGAGATAAATTTCTTATCATGGAAAACTGCTCTGCTCTTAGCAATAACTTCAGCAAGAAGAGTCTCAGAGTTACAGGCATTAATGGCAGTGGAACCTTTTTATCATTTTCCATCCGGACAGGGTTTCTCTAAGGACAAACCCAACATTTATGCCAAAGGTAGTATCCAGTGTGGCTCTTAACCAAACCATTAATTTGCCAACTTTTTATCCAAATCCCCAGAATAAAGGGGAGAGACTTCTGCATTCTTTGGACATACACAGGCAGCTTCACTTCTGCTTGGACAAAACTAAAGCTTTCAGAAAGACTGAGCAACTTTTTGTGGCATATGCTGCAGGATCACAAGGAAAGGCTATCTCAAAGCAGACTATTTCAAAATGGATAGGACACTGTATTCGTTTCTGCTATGCACAGCATGGCAAGTCAGTGTCTAAGAATATTAGGCCACATTCTACCAGGGCAGCAGCCACATCAGCAGCCTTTATCAGAGGAGTACCCACCAAGGAAATTTTGGAAGCTGCAACTTGGAGTTCAGTGCACACTTTTACCAAGCATTATCACTTACATCTTTACTCTAAATCCAGAGCAGGCTTTGCCACTACAGTTCTGCAGGGCCTCATAGCCAGTCCAAATCCTATTTAGACCCAGCCGCCCAACCTCAGCTTTGGGATTCAACCCAAGTGTAATGACTGCAACAGTGAAACACGATGAACATAGTACAGTTGTGTACCTACCATAAATGTAGATGTTCGAGTGTATTCACTGTTGCAGTCCAGGTTACCCACCCACCATCCCCCTTTCTTTGCTGGGACTTATCTGTACTTCTCTATCCTATACAACCTATGTGGTGTATTTGCTTGTAGATGAAGGTACTGTTTATTTTAGTGTATGCTTTTTATAAGCAATGTGTATAGCCTACCCTTTTGGGGGCACCTGACATCTGGGGCAAGAAAAACCTGAATAAAATGGCATCGGCTGCATCTTATATACCCCTGGCACACTGATGTCAGGGAAGAGGCGACAGCAACTGACCAGGACTTTGGAATTCAGGCCAACTGCGGGTAGCCTGCCAGCAGGATAACCCAAGTGTAATGACTGCAGCAGTGAATACACTCGAACATCTACATTTACGGTAGGTACACAACTGTACTTTTCATTATATCAACTATTTATTTCATTTGTTGATTTAGAGTTTTTTAACCATCTGCTTGTGGTCTCCCTCTTTCATTCTCTCTCTAAATATAAAATATATACCAATCTACCAGCATGGGATATGCATGTATCTGTCTATCTATATCTGTGGGCACCTTGTGGTGTTACCACACAATTATAAGTACCTTTGCACACCCACTAGCATTGACAGGTTATATCCACTGGGTATTTCATGAATGAGACAGCATTTCATGATGTGATGATTTGTAAACATTTCCAGGGGTTCAGCCGTGTCCTCACTCGTATGGCCTTGGAGTATCATTTTTATACTCTGACAAATGATGCAGCTTGACATAAGCTTCATTAATGACATAGTAAAATGTGTGGCTTTGAATCTGTACTGCTATAATGATGTTTTTTTTTTGTATGGTAATGTGGTTCAAATATTTTTTTTCCTTTCTGCTGTAGCCATTTAAGTTATAATGCTATTTGTACACATTTTGCAGATTTTAGTTCCAAGAAAAAGCAAACTCTTAACCCAGATTTGCACAACAATTTTACCTGTCTGCATATCTGTTTTTGTGCTTTTTTTTTCATTTGTTATACTACTTTACTTTGAGAGTTTGTAATTTGCAAGCTTATTATGATCACAGTAATCACAGCTGAAGTGTCCCACTGTGATTCTTAACTTATAATGTACCACTGCAATGCATAACTTATAATTTCTGCATTTGTGTAGCATAATTCATTGAAAGAAATACAGTCAATCTATCAGTGGTAATAAACTGTGTTTGCAGACCCTGAAGGTATATATCATCATTACGTCCTACCAGAAAATCTGTCAATTCCATAACAAAGGTTTTCATAATAATGTTTAGTGTAGTATATTTATATTGTTTGTTTTATTTTCTAAAACAGACACTAAAACACCAGTAAACCTGTGTAAACCCAATCCGTGTATGAATGACGGTACATGCATTCTTCGTAATGGAAGTTACCGCTGTGAATGCAAAGGCTGGGAGGGACCGCACTGTGAAATCAGTAAGTATTTTTCAATCTTAGTAATATAGCCTTCCTTGGGAATCCAAGGGTTGTGATATAAACCACAAAGATGTCATGTTACCCCATATTAATATAAATTAAAAGAAATTGTGCAGGTGTACAGTGAAGCAGACTTAGGGCAGGTAGGTATTCATTTTTTTCAACACTCCACTCCTACTTCTATCCCATAATGTCTTGGGACTCCTTTTGTTGCCATGGATTCAGTAACTAAAAAGGAAAGGAGGAAGTTAACGATCTCACATAGCACATATTTCAAGAGAAAAAAACAAGATGCATTGCTGGTACACAGAGAAACAAAAGAAGTATTGCAAATGACCCTTATGCATTTGATAAAGGCTTAACAATGTTTTTTTCCTGTAATACGCCCTAAAGAAATCCAGAAACTAACTCCTCCCCACTCTTTACAGCAGATGCAGTTGTCTGTACTGGTAGGCATACTGTCGGGGGTATAAACACTGTTTGTATAAAACCAGAAGTTAATTTTTGGCATGGTAAATCAAAATAGTTTTATTCAGCTGTGTTACTGATTAGTCTTTTAAATGTTTACACCATTTTTAATTCTTTCTTACAACTTAGTGGTGTCACATTGAGGAAGAGTTCTCTGCTGCCAAACATTCTGTGCTGAGATAGACCTTGGTTTAACCATGAACATGAAAAGGATAAAGTAGGCATCAGATAAGTAATGAATGAATTAAAGATCAATGTACTTTATCAACATTTTTTTCAAAGTTGATGGCAGAAGCCAGATAAGATAAATGGGGAATTTTCAGAAGAAGTTAAATAATTAAATAGGGTTGTAACACAATATTTTCTAGACCTCCCCTTTATAAAGTCAAATTGGTCTTTATACATCATTTTGGAATTGAAAGTATACATGTAGACCTGGATTTAATCATATAGCTTAGTGACTATAGAGAACAGAGTTAACAAGGTCTAAATTATATATCAATATCACAGAATCTATTAGGTTTAAGCAGAAACTGTGCTAACCAAATGAACAGCAGTTCATTTCACTCCTCGCATAAACATCCTGGATCTATTTAGATAAAGTAGTCAAAAGTTGATCCTGTGGTAATATGTATGTCTGTAGTCAAACAATCTTATGTTGATATTTTACCTTTTGTGTTTAATAATTATTTTAGTATTTTTTCTGGTATTATAGATTCACTCAGTACATCTGCTTCTTAAGTACAGAGACAGACAAGTTTTGGATCATGCAAATATTTAATTTCATCTATGGTTGTTAAGTGTTACTAGAGTACACTTTTGGAAAGTCACAGATTCATTTCCAGTGAATGGTTGAAGAAATTTCAGTCTGGGATAGTTTGGAGATAGTTTGGGTTGTGTGGAAAATAGGAAGATATAGAATTACAGTCTGGAAATAATTTGGGATGTGTAGAAAATAAGAAGCTATAGAATTATAAAACCCATTTGGTTTAGCCTTTGATGGTTTACAGAAGGGTAAAAGAGTCATATATTTAGATCTTGTGTTAGAAGGGAATAACAAATAACAATGGACAGATTGTAACAAATATTCATAGAAAATGTATAGATGGGAGCCAGTACCTTCAGGCTACAAGCTGCCATCCACCCCATGTTTTAAAAGCTTTACATTATGGTGAATTGTTACGCATTTCTAAATTATGTAGTGCTAAAGCTTTGTTGGCACAAGAGATGAATGAATTTATAAAGATGTTTATAGCAAGAGATTATAATGTTTGTGATATACAAGAAGCCCAAAGCAGGGTTTGGAAGGAAGTAGAAGGGATAGATAATAAAAGGGGAGATTAATAGATCGACTTTTGTGGCTAAGGCCAGTGAAAGGGAGAAGAAAAATACTTTGTATCAGGTTATAACATCAAAAGTAAGGAGGTAAAAGAATCACTAGAACATTATTGGAAGTATCTAATACAGGACAAATGTTTGGCTAGTATTTTTCCACGGAAGCCCTCTTTCTCTTATACTAGAGAAAAAAAAACTTGAGAGATATGGTTGTACATGGTATGTTTACCATGCCAACCACAGAGTTAATAAGAGCTCCATCTGTTAAAGGAACTTTAAAATGTGGTAGGTGCAATATATGCACCCACATTGTAACTACTTTTCACAGCATGGATCATATAAGATTTGAACCCAAGGACACTTTCTTTTGTAAAAGCAAGGGGGTAATATATGCCCTAAAATGTCCTTGTCACCTGTATTATATAGGTGAAACAAAGAGTTTCGTATAAGGTTCATGGAATATTTTAGAGAGAGAAAAAATTGTAGGGAAGATAAAGTCATTGTTACACACTTTAAAATGTTTCATGAAAGTAATACTGATTTATTGCAATGTACTATTTTGGAACCAATTGAATGCATAGATGTTACAGATGAAATATTAAAACAAAAATTATTGTATAAAGAAAGTATTTACATTTTAAAATATAATACATTAATTGCTAAAAGTTTAAATAATGAATTGAATTGGAAATGTTTGCTTTAAAAGTTGATTGTTTGATTGATTGATGAGATGTAATTAGGAATGAAGTATATAAAGAGTGTTTTTTTTTGTAATTTTTTTATTCCATGAAGGTGGTAACACCGAGGCGCTAGAATAAATTATTCTTGTTTTTTAGTAAAAAGAACAGCATTTGGTATCCTGTTGTGGTTTGAGAAACGTGAGGAGGTGGCAGTGGAAGTGTTGTTACAAGCTATAGAATTATAGTCTGGAATTAATTTGGGATGTGTAGAAAATAAGCTATGGAAATACTAATTTATGATAAGCTCTTTGTACACATTTCCTGGCAAGTTATGCTCATCCCCTCAGTAGGGATTTGTTTATGCCAAAGTTCAATAAATCTAATTGACTTTAACAAATATAAGCAAACGAGCCTTGTAAGTGTCCTTCTTGAAAGTACTACGTGGAACCCAGTCAGGAATGTGCAACTGATGTGACTGAGAACAAGTGAGATATGGCTATCTTTGCTTTATGTATAATATTTCCTTTTACAGGAATTTCACTGAAACAAAGGCTAATAAATTAGAATTTACCACAGTAATTCTGTTATCACTATGAGTCTGCAGTGTGCATTAGTTTCCTAGAATGTGACTGCAGCAACATAATAAAAGTCCTGCAACCCTTTCAGAACATATGGGAGCCTGTTAACAAGAGGAAACAAAGTTATGTACCTGTCATAATGTTCCATCTGTCTTGCCCATTGTCATTCGTTCTCAACGGATGGGTTTGGATCCAATCCTTAGGATCCGACTCAGACATTGCTAAAGCTCTTGGCAACTAAAACCTCTCAACTTCTTCTTTACCCATAATGCACCAATCCTAAGTTACCTCAGATCTTTTTTGCTGATTTTTCCTGAAAGGAAATATTTACTATGCATAGACAAAAAGAGGTGAAAATTTGCATACAGTCAATACATAAAAAGGCTATATCTGGAGGTCAATATAAAGGACAGTGATGTCCCGTAAAAAAACTCATTCTTCCAGAACTTTGCAAAGGATAGGGGTTGGTGGGAGGGGAGATGAGGAAGAATGAAAATGGACAACGCAAATGGAATGTAAGTACATAACTTCTTTATGTGATGATGTAAATTTTCATTCTGTCTTCAACTGATGGGACAGAATCCCCAGCTACCTATAATCCCAGTTGGATTCAATGAAGGATCTTCCTGAGCACAGTTGACCCAAATGATGCTCTATCCCCCCCCCCCCGGAGATGAGATCCAATTTGTAATGAGAAACAAAGCTATGGGTAGTAGCCAAAGTAGCTGCTGTGCATATGTCATCCATGGACGTCCTTGAAAGAAAAACCGAAGACGTTGCCATGTATCTAATTGAATGAGCCTATACTGGTTGTGGTAAGGTAACACCCAATTTTTTATAAATAAATGGGGTACAGTCAGTTAGCCATCTGACTAAAGTTACTTTGGTAACTGGTTTTCCCAATTTCAAGTCTGCAAATGAAACAAATAGTTGGCCTGTTTTTCTTATGTCTTTTGTTATATGCAGGTAAAAACATAATTGTATGTGAACTGCCAGTAAATGTAACATGTATTTGCCTTTGTTAGTAAATCTGGGGAAGAAAACTGGCAAATTAATGGACTGATTGATATTGGATTCTGACACCACCTTGGGAAGAAAGGATGCATTGGTTTGTAAGTCTATCCTTGTGAAAATTCAAGTCTGGAGGTTTTGAAAACAAGGCTTGAATTTCTGAAATTTGTCTAGCAGATGTAATGGCTACTAGAAAATCCATTTTCCAAGTAAGATATTTAAAGTCACATTTAGCTTCTGGTTCAAAGGAGGAATGCATAAATGCCTGGAGTACCAGATTGATGTCCCATGGGGGATTAGGGTCTTAAAAGTAGAGTGCCTCACGTGAAAGCTCTACACTGATGAGGAGCCCTCAGTTCCAATGTGAACGTTTGAAATCGCTGCTAACTGAACTTTAACGCTTGAGGAGTGAGCTCATTCTTTAAAAAGTAGAGACAAAAAAATCAAGGATATTACGAATCGGAGCCGGAAAAGCTTCAGTATGATTTTGATGTGCCCAGTACACAAATCGTTTCTATTTACTGGAACAGCGTTTACGTGTTGAGGGTTTATTTGAAGATAAAAGTATATGTCAGACAGGGGAAGAGAGCATAGGTTGTCAGACTGTTAATGGAATTGGAGTAGCCATGGTGTCAGCTTGCAGTTTGATATGTCTGGATGGATCATGCCTGTCTGGAGCTAGATCCAGAACCCAAGGTTGGTGAAGTAAGTGAGGCCAAAGGAAGGGCAACCAAATCTGTTGAGATCAGTATGGAGAAATGAGAATGACTTTGCTCTTCAACATGGCAGCTTTCTGTAGGAATTTTGGAATTAGCAGGATTAGTGGATAGGCATATAGTAGACCGGGCAGCCAATCATGAAGTAAATCATCCCTCGATGATTCCCCTTTGGGGGGATTAGGGCAAAGTAGCTGCTGCATTTGTTGCTTAGGGGAGAAACAAAAAGATCACAGCAAGGCTGGCCCCACTGATGAAAAATCATTTCCCTCACATTCTGGTTGAGAGACCTCTCGTGAGGTTGAAGAATGCAGCTGCTGTGCATGTCTGCTATCACAATGGACTTCCTCAGAATGTGCACTGCTATGAGAAAGCAGTTGAATCAGATCACCCATTGCCGCACTCTGACTGCTTCTTAACAAAAGGGGTGAGATCTGGCCCTCATCATTTGTTGATGTACCAAGCTACCAACATATTGTCCATTTGAATTGCAATTGTCTCCAAAGGGAGAGCATGTTGAAGAGCCTGCATTGTTAAGAGCACTGTGCTCATCTCTAGGAGATTGATATAAAAATTGACCTCTTTGGGGGACCAATTGCCTTGGACTGTTTTTCCCAGAAAATACCCTCCCGCAACTGATAAGCGTCTGTGATAACTATGGCCTTCGGCTGTGGGAGAACCAATGGATGGTCTTGTAGGACCTGATCTGACTGAAGTCACCACTTGAGATCCCTCTTGTTTCTGTGAGTGATTATTATCAGAGCTAAGATGGGTTGGTAAAGTATTGATCATATTGTGTTGATAGCATCCACTGTAGAATCCTCGTGTAACACCCGACTAAAGGTACTAGTGTTACTGCTGCTGACACTGATTCTAGAGCTTTAAGGAACAAACAGGCTGAAATTTTGGTACTGCAGATTATTTTTCTGACCTATGATCTTATAGTTCAAATCCCTAAAGGAGGCACTGAAGCTATCATTAACTTTGTATGAAACAGTGCTCCTGTGAATGCCAAATCCTGTGTTGGTTCCAGTTGGGACTTCTTGCAGTTTATGGCTATTCCCAGAAGAGAACACGTCTGGAGAACCTAATCTCTAGCTCTTATTGACAGATGCCTGGTCAGGACGGTAATGAGCCATTCACCTAGATTGAGAAACACCCGGACTCCTTGCAGTTTGAAGTGAGCTGCTACTACTGCCATACATTTGGTGAGTACCCTGGGGGATGTGGTGAGACCAAAGGGGAGTACTCTGAACTGGTAATGACTGGCTCCCAGCTGGAGGTACAAGTATCTTCTGGATATCTGTTCATCTTTATGTGATAGTACGCATCGTGAAGATCTATTGAGCACATCCAGTAGTCCTTGCCCAGAAAAGGGAAAATGGACTGAACCATGACCATCCAAAATTTGATGTGTCAGACTGAGTTGTTTAAGTTGCTGAGATCCAAAATTGGTCTCCAGTCCCCTGTCTTCTTTGGCATTAAAAAGAACCTTAAGTAAGTTCTGGATTCTGTTTGGACTGGTGGGACCTCTTGGTTGACTCTATTTTCTAACAGATTTTGTAGTTGAATTGCTGCTGGTTCCTGCTGACTGGGTGGAACATCTCAGATCTTTCTTGAGATTGGAGGTGGGAGGGAAAAGGATATTATATAACTTCTGGAAAAACCCTCTGCATCCAAGTATCTGTTATGTCTAGCCAGGCTGTCTGATGCAGGGATAATTGACCCTGACTACCTCCAGAGGTGGACAATTGGGCCTTCTTTCAGGAGCACTGGTAAGGTCTTTCAAAGAAAGAATCTCTGGTTTTGTGGGCACCTCTGCTGCGGGGCATTATCGACCACTGGAGTTCTCTCCTCTGCTCTTGGGTGAGCTTCCTCCACATGTGTCCTGGAAATGACCCCTGCATTTCTTGAACCACATCTTCTGACTACCTTGATGATTCCTAGAAAAAGATATTTGAGAGATCGAAAAATGTACGCCCACTGTAGAGAGGGTCTTTCCATCCTTCTCACACCTAGATAATGTGTCCTTCACTTTGGGACCAAACAAAGAAGTGCATCAAAAGGAACATTGACATATGAATGCTTAAAGGGCTACACAAAATCACATAAACACATCCAGGCATGTCTCCTGATGGAAATGCCTGAACCCTCTACCCTTGAGGTTCCTTCACCTACATGTGAAATGACCTTAATGGAAGAATTCGAAATAGATTTCAGGGTAACCAACTGAGAAGTCATGGATTATTAGACCTCTGCAGAAATGGATCCTAAGAGTGTATTTGGGAGTTCCTTAATCAAATCCCACTGTAATTTTGTAAAATGTGCCAAATAATTCAGAAACCTTAAGGCAAAGGTAGCTGAGGTGTAGACATGCTTCTCAAGCCTGTCTGTTGCCCTAGACTCCCTGTCAGGGGAATGAACAGTGGAACTCTCTTCCTCAAGTTCCTTCTTGGTGGCTGCTGCCACAACCATAGGATCAGCGGGCACCCCTTTATCCCAAAGGTGGTGCCATAATCTTGTCTAGTCTCTTAGGTATAGGTTTAACTGTGTCAGGTTCCTTCCATGCCCACCAAGAGACTAACTCAATAAGCTCATCAGCAGGTGGAATAACCCAGGAGGTTTAATGGGCCAGTACCAAAAGCCTCCAGGAACACAGACTCCTTGGATGAAGGGTTGCTGCTCATCTAGACCCCTCTTTGTTTTATGATCTCAAGGAAGTTTCCAAATGAGATATCTTCAGGAGGTGACAGTGGGGACCCTTCACCTTCATTAAAGTCCATATTTTCTGTGACCGACTTCTCTGGGGAGTCCAAGTGTTACATGTCTTCTTCCTAGGAACATCCTCAATGGGATGCTCTGGGAGGTATCAGAAGAAATCAAGACACCCTGTTGGGAAGCCTGGGTGTCTCAGACTGACCGTCCCTGTAGTAAAGAGTGATGAGGCTGCAAGCAAAGAAACATCAAGGCAGAAGGCTGAAGATCCAAAGGGGTTGGATCCATCTGTTCTGCCAAGGCAGACAAAAACCCTCTTCACAGTGTCAAAGGCAGGCCGCCCCTTTGAAAGGGAAGACCTCCAATCTGAAAAGACAAGTGCTTGGACCACTGTCCTCCTCAGCTCCAAAAGCCATTTCCTTGAGGTGGAAGCCAGAGCTGAACCATCCAGTGCTAAGGCTCCAAGGTACAAAGATGACTCTGATAATAATTTTAGAGTCAACTCCCAACACTTTGGATCTGACATGGAAACTTCGGCTGCGAGAGTTCTCCTGATCTGGCTGAACTGGAGCATTCAGAGTAAGCTTTGGATCCAAGCCAGACAGAACCAGATGGCTCAGATTCAGGGACTGTGAGGCAGTTGAAGGAATCAGAAGAGGAACTTGTAGTGGGGTTGTGGTCAAAGAACAGACCTCCTGACTCAAAGGGGTAGGAGCCGATAAAATACCCATCTGATTCTGCACCAAGAGAATCTTCCACACCCCTCTTTCCACATCTTCCTCTGCCAAACTTCTGGAGGAACAAGTGGAAATAATAGAGGGGAACCTGGGTCAGTGATGCTCCAAGAAAGGTGAGGACACCCTTGAGGGTACTGCATCCACAGATGATCAGTATCTTGTTCTGGGTAGGTGAATAGCACTTGAACCGGTAGGGCTAAAAGTAGTCAGATCCGATACCTTTTTTTCGGATCTGAGGAAGTCTGGTCCATCAGATTTTTTCTTCTGCAGATCCAAGGGAGAGGTCAGATCCATCTTTGCTCTTTTCTTGGATGGCTCTGGAACCATGGAAGATGTAGAAGATTTCAGAGAAATAGTTTTTGATTGTTCAGTTTTGGGAGATTGATCTCCAGATATAGCCTCTCCAAAGGCAGAAGGGAATATGCATTTTAAAATAAGCTTCTATTTCAATTCTACAAGCACCCTGGGGTTGAATCGATGGCATATGACTAACTTTTTCCTTTTACTAATCAATGGCATATGACTAACTTTTTCCTTTTACTAATTTTCACCCCACATCCTTCACAATCTTCCCTTAATGTTTCAAGTTACTATGTTATTGCATCTAAAACTTATATATATATATATATATATATATATATATATATATATATATATATGTATAATGCACCCTCTCTTATACATTACCCTCTATGGAATTAATACTTATGTTATTAATCACTACGAGTATTATAATTTGTACTAAAAAAAAAATATTACTTATATGCTTGTAAGAATTGTCTTTTTTATATTGATCTGTCATAACTTCTATATTAATTCATTTTTTATGTTTCTTGGAGCTTTTCTCCCTGGGCCTCTAACTGAAAATGGACATGTATCCAGCTAGACTAGCCCGGTCAACAAATGTAAAATAAAATAAATACAAATAAATAAAATAAGTAAATATGTAACAATCTTCCTGAAGATGTAATGGTCTCAGACAGTACACACACATAGTGTGGGTATCAGACATGGGAAGTGTGTGCCCATACTTAATGCAGTTTTTAACTCCTGCAAGGCCTTTTTCCACCAAAGCAAAAACTATAAAAAAGGCAACATTTAAGAAAATTTTTTTTACTTGGAGAGAGAAAAGAAGAAATAGAAAAAACTACCAGTAATGGAAGTAAAAATGGACTACACCAAGTTTTGAAGAAAGTCAATACTGACAGTAGTAGGTGTATGCACTGTATGATAGTCCAGAAAAGGAGAAGAAATACTAACAATAATATTTTGAAAAGTACTAACTGTATGACCAGGGAAGGGATAGAAAAAACTTTAAGAATTTAGGAGAAATTAGAAAAATGTCTAGCTATGAAAATTATAATGATAACACTTGTCTGACAAATGCTTGAGAACTATAGTCAACCACATCTTTCGCGTAAAGTGGCAAACGAGATCTGAGGTAACTTAGGGTTGGTGCATTATGGGTAAGGGAGAACCTCGTGTGTTTTTGGTTGCCACGAGATTTAGCAAAGACCGAGTTGGATCTGAGAGATCAGATCCAAACCCATCAATTGAGGATAGAATAAAAATTGACAACATCAGATTGTGTGTTATATCGTGTATCTACACATTACATGTTGACCCCTACATTTGTATATGCACTGAATATTTAAAAGTTACACTTCAGCATGTAAAGTAGTTAGTGGCAACTTAACAACACAGAAATCTTATTAATGTAGTATTGCCTGCATTGCATGATGGAGTTAATGACTTTTGAAAATGAATCCTTAAGTCTGGGAGACAAAGGGTCACTGTTTCATTTATACCCTGTCATAATTGTAACAAAATGATATATTGGAAATCGTAAATTTACTCCTGGTCTGGCCCCCATGTTCCAGATGGACAGAGGCATTAAGAAAAGTATTATTTAACACCTCCCCGCTACAAATCCTTAGTTACCTACCCAACATACTCCCCACAGATGTCCATGATATTCGGGACCCAAATGGTAAGGTCCCTAGTGGTCGTTAGCCTAGCAAGACCCCATGAAACAAGGCAAACAAGCTTATCAAAAAGTCACAACTGTGTATCTAAAAGTTTCAAGGTCAAAGGAAAGAAATCTTTATTGCCTTGTTTGGTATAGGCAAGATTTTATTGTTTCTATGTTGACATGACTTGTGGATAAAATAAAATATTTTCATTTAAGATTTCATACACTGCTGTAGCTTTATGAGCGTAATCTTTTTTATTATGTGAAGAGGCAACACTTTTACCCCTTGAATATGTATTTTGATATCTACTTATCCACAGGAATCTCCAGACAGCCTCCTCGTGGTGATTTACCCAGACCAGCTGGCCTTTTGACAAACCCTCGTTATCAGAAACAGACCAGCCTTCATCTGCAGAACAAAATCAGAACTCAACAGAGGGGACACATGGGACATTAATACTGGAACAGTTACTACAGTGAGAACAACAACAGTACTTAAGATTTAAGGAGTGTCATTCTGTATATTTTCCCAGGTGCTACACATGCAAATTGTAAAACTAGATGGAGGACAGAATCACAGAACACAACAGAAGTTGGAGAATGTAGCAATAAATATTACCATGAATATGTGCCTTAACTAACTGTTTTCAAGTAATATTTATTTTATATATATATATATATATATATATATATATATATATATATATATATATATATATATATATATAATGCAGTTCATGCAGTTGCAGTAATTACATTCAGGCACTGAATAAACAGACCTTTGTGTATCACGCCTGGTGCTGGACCATACCCAAAGCACAAATGGTGGTGCACTTCACTGAAATAGTTCGTAAGCCTCAGACTCACTAAAAAGAGTTACAATGTATTTATATATGTCATAACTTTTGTTTCCTTTATTTTTGTCTATAGCTTTCAGTACTTAAAATGGACATGATTTTAAAATCCGGCAATGGAAACGTTAAAAACAGTTGCCTTGTTAAAGTGTTGTGACCCCCCACACACACACACACACACCTCCTTTCTTAGTAGAAAATGCATTGAGATGGCAAAACTTCAAGGGAAGTGCAGTACTTTTTGACAAAGTAGCACATTTAAAATGGATTCAGTGTGAGCTGTATATTTTAAACACGCACACACATATTTATATGCATGCGTGCACTACACACACACACACACACACACACACACACACACACACACACACACACACACACACACACACACACAGATATATAAATACATGCATAAACACACATATGCACATTATATGGCTAGATACATTCCAAGGTTATAGCCAGGATGTTTGAAATTGTATATTTTAAAAGCATATGCTATAGTGGGCAGGTCTACTTCAGAAGACTGAGAAATCAAAAGACTGAATCCCAAAAGACTGAAAATCCAAAATACTGAACACATTTTTAGTGAATGGGGCAAGCTCCATTGCACCCCGCATGTGGGGGGCTGTGCCCCCCACACCCTCTGCTAACTATATATACAACTCCAAGATTGCACAATAGTGGAGAAGGAGCAAATTCCATCATTCAGTATTTTGAACTATCAGTCTTTTGGGATTCCGTCTTTTAGTTTTTCAGCCTTCTGAAGTAGACCCTTGTGGGCATGTGTCATATGCCTGGTTACACCTTTGCTCTTTGCTGCCATCTACTGGTCACACTTGACTTATACTGCTGCTAGTTGTGGACGCTCTGGTAGTTCATAAAAGGAAGATTGCATTGTCAGAGGAAGATAAGTCACACAACAAATGAAACAGTAGTCTTGTCATATGCATTCTGATGTCAGCACACAAAAGGAGACCTGAAAACAAATAATCAAATGTAAAGTAACCATGACTGTAACTGTTTTCCATATCACATAATAGTTTTTTTTCAGCGGTGCTTGAAGGAATACAGAGAAGACATGTGCAGGCATATCTCATGACAAACACATTTTTGACTGTAGTTTCCCTGTGTCATCTATTCTGAGTGCACTTATTTGTAGTATTGTTGGCCCTAGATGCCACTTATCTGATTAGGTTCCTCTTTTTGAGACATAATATGGAATTAATAAGTGTCATTCCTTTCTAACAGATCACTGCAAGTAGCAGAGTTGGGTGGGTAGGGTGGAATGGAGAGGGAGTGAAACAGACAGAATGCCTGAGACACGGATTTATGTTCCAGTTAAATAGTAAGTATGACTGGTCTTGTACTGTGGGTCAGTGCTTACACTGCTAGGGCGGACAGAGTCATGTGATGATGCCCAATAAGTATGACTGGCTTTGTACTGTGGGTCAGTGCTTACACTACTAGGGTGGACAAAGTCCTGTGATGATGCCAAATAAGTATGACTGGCTTTGTACTGTGGGTCAATGCTTACACTGCTAGGGTGGACAAAGTCCTGTGATGATGCCCGAGTTACTCATATCCCATCGAGATACAGGAGCTACAGATGCTTTACTGCTATTACAAAATGGATGTATGATTTTTCTGAGTAAGCTTTAGGAGACGGAGATGTGGTATCACTTGCAGATGTAACATATGGCAGGTAAATTATAGCCTGTTCAAAAAATGGAATATTTGGTGCCATCATTATAAACTGTCACGGTGACCAGGCAACCAACTGTACTTTCCAAAAGATAAGGATTCTTAAGGGTTTGTTGTAAAATTACAAATAATGTATGGCTTCTGAAAAATCTTTCTTTTTTTTAAAAGCCTGTCAGTTTTTGACTGCTGCGGAAATGTGCAGGAGGTGTGTTGTGTTGTGTCTAAGCTTTATTGCTTCTACATGGTTGCTACTAGAATTTGATGGGGAGTAGACACCACATATGAATCAGCTACAGGCATAGCAACCATTTTAGTAAAAAATATGGACACATCTAGTAAGTCAGTGGGGAGGGAGGTAGACAGGCTTGGGCTGGAACATTGGAGGTTTATAAAATTTAACACATCATCACTTGAGAAAGTGGTGATGTCTGTTGGCTTGTAGTGGTCATATATTTGGTCTGAGTTGAGAGTCATGACTGAATCAGGGAATCTCTGTGTAGTTGGGGGGACTCTATAAAATGCTTAATCACCCACTGTTGATCACACCTTTGGAACAAATATCAAGCCTAGGTAAAGGGTACCACTCATTGTAGTTTGAAGAGTTTACTTGCTGGGAGCGGATAAATTAGTCATTTTGCAAAATGAACATTCTCAGGTTCAGCCCACTAGGCTCATTTCACAGATTTCAAGGGGAATTCATGTAACCCTTATCTTCGTAAAATTAAAGCTGCATTGTTTTATTTGATTTTAATGAAAAACTTCACTAATTGTGCAACGTACTGCTGATTTTAGTACTTTGTCAAATATTTTAAACAACAAAACATATTTTTCCAAGATACTCTTTAAATTATGTGTTATTCATCTCTTTGGCTTTAAGCCTGTCTTTGTTTTGCCTTTTCCCCATAACATTAAGCTGTCACTTCTTTTCTTTTATTTTTATTTAAATTTGTTTACCAGGATAGAACACTGATCAAACAATCGGCATTTGCAGGCTCAGCCGTGATTACATCATAATGTAACAAAAAATGTGCAGTATACAAATAACACTGATTTAAATTTGTGAGTAAGCATATAAAATCTGGCAAGCAGTGTATCTGTAGATCTAGCAGATATATGTACAGTTACATAAATGCAATAGAAAATGGAGGATAAACTTAATAGTAGGAGAATTAGTAGTGAGCTGTCAACATTCCGGAGTCAAGATTCTGTTTAGTACTAATGGTGAATGGACGACTAGCTCTGTCTAACAAGACTGCAAACAAAGGACTTTGTCCCTACAGGTAGCAGTTTAAACAAGGTGGCTTCACATGCAAAACACTGAAAGACACTAACAATGTCTAACACTTCATTGATTACACTAGGCATGTACATTTAAAAAGAGAGCTTTTCAATGAAACAATATTTGACTGACTATTTAAATGTACAGTAGTTTTATTTTTGTGCTAATACATGGATTTTATAAGTGGAAAGGACAAAATAATTTATAGGAGCAATTTAGAATGTATAGTATTAGTGATTCTGCTTTGACAACATTAGTCACTGTTTATGCACTGTTTTTCTGAGATACTATCTCAAGTGACTGGTTATTTTGAAATCACTTAAATTACATCAATACCACACTCACACCCAGCCATCCTAGCACTTCTGATTTGTGGGAATTGATTGGTACCTCTGCTGTAGTACCAATCATACCCAATACGAGTTTGTGTCTGTGCAATCTTCTCCATTCACCCCAGCCAGTTACAGCTCTGCACTTTCAGATAGCTGGAATTTAACAAGCCTATTGGCTGCTTGATGATCATGTAGGAACTGTACACCCTCCACTTTGGCCACATGCAGGAACTCTACATCCTCCACTCTGGCCACATGCAGGAACTGTGCGTCCTCCACTCCAGCCACATGCTGGAACTCTACATCCTCCACTCCGGCCACATGCTGTAACCACATGCAGGAACTGTACATTCTCCACTCCAGCCACATGCTGGAACTGTACATCCTCCACTCTGGTCACATGCAGGAACTGTACATCCTCCACTCTGGCCACATGCAGGAACTGTACATCCTGCACTCTGGCCACATGCAGGAATTACATTCTCCACTCCAGCCACATGCAGGAACTACATCCTCCACTCCAGCCACATGCAGGAACTGTACATTCCCCACTCTGGCCACATGCAGAAGCTGTATCCTCCACTCTGGCCACATGCAGGAACTGTACATCCTCCACTCCAGCCGCATGCAGGAACTGTACATCCTCCACTCCAGCCGCATGCAGGAACTGTACATCCTCCACTCCAGCCATTTCCAAACACTTCAGATACACCCAAAACAGTCTGCTCAAATGTTATAGTTCAGTTAGCATTGCTTTCAAGCTAGTAGCCACCTCCACAACATTTAAATCTATTGGTTTCTCATCTGTCCACTCAATGACTGTAAAACAGCATAGCCATCCCATTCTGGCTCATGATTACTCTTTTTCTTGCATCACCAATCCACAGATGACACCTTGTGCTCTAAATACACCAAAACATATTTAATAAGGTTCTTATGTTTTACAATTAAGTACTTCTGAGTATTAGAATTAAGCAACGACATGAGGAGGCAGCCGACTTCACTAAGCCCTGGATTTCCCATTATCTTTCTCTTTCAGGTACTCTTTCACGTATCCTGTAAAATGGAATTCACTGAAGTATTATCTGTTATCAAAATATGCAGACTAATGCATTTTTGTTGTCTTATATGAATGCAGTTCTTAGATTTGCTTCATAGGGATATAAAAAACATGTAGCATTATAACTTCCAGGCTGTTTGTAGTTGCACAACTGAAATGTGATAATTTCAGAGACAGTAGCTATTCAGTTGATGACATCATCAATATTCGCTGGTATTCTCAAACTTAGTTTTGACTGGCATGTAACGTTTATATAGGCTGGTGCCACAACTGTGTGTTGTCACCATTGTGATGTATACTTTTTTCATTATATCTTGTGTGGGGAGGAAACATACAAATACCATTATGTTGTACTTGATTACTGTATTTTGTATTTCTTTTGTACTAGGTCATAGCTAAAACTGGATCTCTTTGGCCAGGTCCATCTACCTGCAAATAAAATAAAAAGATGTGCTTCTTTTTGTTGTAGTAATGGCTGCTTGAATTCTAAATTATGGCAGTATCCTGACTTCTTACTACTTTACTTACACAGTATTAATGTTACTCAGAATAGGTAGTCAAAGAATCGTGTGCATCTTTTTATACGTTTGTGTATATAATCATAGTTATAGTATGCTGTTTATCTTTATGTCCTGGAAAGCTGATGCTGTGCAGTGAGCATCATTAGTTTCTGTTTACTGTTTTTATTTTTTTCTTTGTATTATCTTCTCATGTTATAATGACATATGTTTTTAAAAATGGTACATACAACCATATACTTAGGACATATTTAAATTTATTTATCATCTTTCCTTTCCTGATAAAGTTCTCTTACTCCTCCTGATAGAGCCTTTCAGGTGTCAAATCGCATTTGATGTACCGTATATGGTCACTTGGGTGATGGTAGGAAAGGTTGTCTGGAAGTCAATCATATCTTCCCTGAGAAGATTTGATCTCACTCTGTTTTCTGCACTGCAGGAATGCTGGATGCTGGTACCACTGATGCATGG